>NC_091304.1:50150142-50205205 GCF_038502225.1 Cherax quadricarinatus
TTTCTCCTCCTATTCCGTGTGCCATAATTAGGACCTGCATAGCATGGGCCAGTACGCCACTACACACACATACAAATGTGGCCAGACGTGCGGCCAGCAGTAACAGGCTAGTTGATTAGGCCCTGTCCACCGGTAGGCCTTGTCGTGGACCTGGCCACGGGGGCATTGACCCCCAGAATATCCTCCAGGTAGACTCTAGGTATGTAGACACACACACACACACACACACACACACACACACACACACACACACACACACACACACACACACACACACACACACACACATCACTCAAGGAAAAAGATCTTGGGGTGAGTATAACACCAGGCACATCTCCTGAAGCGCACATCAACCAAATAACTGCTGCAGCATATGGGCGCCTAGCAAACCTCAGAACAGCATTCCGACATCTTAATAAGGAATCATTCAGGACCCTGTACACCGTGTATGTTAGGCCCATATTGGAGTATGCGGCACCAGTTTGGAACCCACACCTAGCCAAGCACGTGAAGAAACTAGAGAAAGTGCAAAGGTTTGCAACAAGACTAGTCCCAGAGCTAAGAGGTATGTCCTACGAGGAGAGGTTAAGGGAAATCAACCTGACGACACTGGAGGACAGGAGAGATAGGGGGGACATGATAACGACATACAAAATACTGAGAGGAATTGACAAGGTGGACAAAGACAGGATGTTCCAGAGATTGGACACAGTAACAAGGGGACACAGTTGGAAGCTGAAGACACAGATGAATCACAGGGATGTTAGGAAGTATTTCTTCAGCCACAGAGTAGTCAGTAAGTGGAATAGTTTGAGAAGCGATGTAGTGGAGGCAGGATCCATACATAGCTTTAAGCAGAGGTATGATAAAGCTCACGGCTCAGGGAGAGTGACCTAGTAGCGATCAGTGAAGAGGCGGGGCCAGGAGCTCGGACTCGACCCCCGCAACCGCAACTAGGTGAGTACAACTAGGTGAGTAAACACACACACACACACACATACACACCATGATCAGTGAAGAGGCGGGGCCAGGAGCTTGGACTCGACCCTTGCAACCTCAACTAGGTGAGTACAACTAGGTGAGTAAACACACACACACACACACACATACACACCATGATCAGTGAAGAGGCGGGGCCAGGAGCTTGGACTCGACCCCTGCAACCTCAACTAGGTGAGTACAACTAGGTGAATACATTTCCTTCTCTCCTTGCATCTCCCTCACATCCCTGCCTTGCCCCTCAAACCCCTCCTGTCATCTCCCACACACCTCCACCTTCCTCTCCACCACCCTCCTGCCACCCCCCTCCCACCCTTACCTTCCTTCCCCCCAAAACCCATCCACCACCTTCACACCCCCACCTCCCCAGTAGAGGTATATATTATGTCATGGGATTATTAGGTATCCCCTAGGGAGGGGGATACTTTTAAGTGACTTACAGAGTTTTTCATGGTTTTTTCTTTACAACTTGAGAATACTGCTGCTGATCGGCTTCAAACTTTCAATGCTGCTGTGCTGGAATTATTGAAACTAGTGAAACGTGTGTGTGTGTGTGTGTGTGTGTGTGTGTGTGTGTGTGTGTGTGTGTGTGTGTGTGTGTGTGTGTGTGTGTGTGTGTGTGTGTGTGTGTGTGTGTGTGTGTGTATGTGTGTGTGTGTGTGTGTGTGTGTGTGTGTGTGTGTGTGTGTGTGTGTGTGTGTGTGTGTGTGTGTGTGTGTGTGTGTATGTGTGTGTGTGAGTGTGTGTGTGTGTGTGTGTGTGTGTGTGTGTGTGTGTGTGTGTGTGTGTGTATGTGTGTGTGTCTGTGTGTGTGTTTGTGTGTGTGTGTGTGTGTGTGTGTGTGTGTGTGTGTGTGTGTGTGTGTGTGTGTGTGCTTGTGTATGTGTGTGTGTATGTGTGTGTGTGTGTGTGTGTGTGTGTGTGTGTGTGTGTGTGTGTGTGTGTGTGTGTGTGTGTGTGTATGTGTGTGTGTGTGTGTGTGTGTGTGTGTGTGTGTGTGTGTGTGTGTGTGTGTGTGTGTGTGTGTGTGTGTGTGTGTGTGTGTGTGTGTGTGTGTATGTGTGTGTGTGTGTGTGTGTGTGCTCACGTATATGTATTTATCTATATGTGGTTGCAGGGGTTGATTCATAGCTCCTGGCCCCGCCTCTTCACTGGTCGCTACTAGGACCAATCTCTCCCCTCCATGAACTTTGTCGTATCTCTTCTTAAAGTTATGTATGGATCCTGCCTCCACTACATCACTCTCCAGATTTTTCAACTTCATGACAACTCTATGGCTGAAGAAACACTTCCTAACATCCCTGTGACTCAACTGAGTTTTCAACTTCCAATTGTGATCCTTGTTGCTGTGTCCCATCTCTGGAATATTCTGTTCCTAGCCTAGTGAGGACATGATAACGACAAATAGAATGCTGAGAGGAACTGACAAGGTTACCTGGAGGTTACCTGGAGGTTATTCAGGGGATCAACGCCCCCGCGGCCCGGTCCACGACCAGGCCTCCCGATGGATCAGGGCCTGATCAACTAGGCTGTTACTGCTGGCCGCACGCAGTCCAACGTACGAGCCACAGCCCGGCTGATCCGGCACTGACTTTAGGTATCTGTCCAGCTCTCTCTTGAAGGCAGCCAGGGGTTTATTGGCAATTCCCCTAATGCTTGATGGGAGGCTGTTGAACAGTCTTGGGCCCCGGACACTTATGTTGTTTTCCCTTAGTGCATCAATGGCGCCCCTGCCCCCAATAAAAAGTAGGGGCGCCATTGGTACACTAAGAGAAAACACCATAAGTGTCCGGGGCCCAAGACTGTTCAACAGCCTCCCATCAAGCATTAGGGGAATTACCAACAAACCCCTGGCTGCCTTCAAGAGGGAGCTGGACAGATACTTAAAGTCAGTGCCGGATCAGCCGGGCTGTGGCTCGTACGTTGAACTGCGTGCGGCCAACAGCAACAGCCTAGTTGATCAGGCCCTGATCCATCGGGAGGCTTGGTCATGGACCGGGCCGCGGGGGTGTTGATCCCCGGAATAACCTCCAGGTAACCTCCAGGTAACCTTGTCAGTTCCTCTCAGCATTTTATTTGTCGTTATCATGTCCTCCCTATAACTCTTGTCCTCCAGTGTCGTCATGTTGATTTCCTTTAACCTCTCCTGGTAGGATATACTCCATAGCTCCGGGACTAGCCTTGTTGCAAACCTTTGCACTTTCTCTATTTTTTGATGTGCTTGACCAGATGTGGGTTCCATACTGGTGCTACATACTCCAATATGGGCTTGACGGAGTGTATAGAGTCTTTAATGATTCCTTACTCAGGTGTCCAAACGCTAATCTTTGGTTTGCCAGGCGCCCATATGCTGCAGCAGTTATTTGGTTGATGTGCTCCTCAGATGTGCTCGGTATTATACTCACCCCAAGATCGTTTTTCTTGAGTGAGGTTTGTAATATTTGGCCCTCTAACCTGTACTCTGTCTGCGGTCTTCTTTGACCTTCCCCGATCTTCATGACTTTGCACTAGGTGGGGTTAAATTCCAAGATCTGGACAGACTGCAAGCCTGTCCAGATCCCTTTGTAGTTCTACCCGGTCCTTATCCACTTGAATTCTCCTCATTAGCTTCACATCGTTTACAAACAGGGATACCTCTGAATCTATCCCTTCGGTCATGCCATTCACATATACCAGAAACAGCACCAGCCCTAGGACTGACCCTTGTGGAACCCCACTCGTCAGAGGCGCCCACTCTGACACCTCATCACGTACCGTGACTTGTTGTTTCATTCCTGTCAGGTATTCTTTGTGTGTGTGTGTGTTTGTTTGTTTGTTTGTTTGTGTGTGTGTGTGTGTGTTTGTGTGTGTGTGTGTGTGTGTGTGTGTGTGTGTGTGTGTGTGTGTGTGTGTGTGTGTGTGTGTGTGTGTGTGTGTGTACTCACCTAGTTGTACTCACCTAGTTGAGGTTGCAGGGGTCGAGTCCAAGCTCCTGGCCCCGCCTCTTCACTGGTCGCTACTAGGTCACTCTCCCTGAACCGTGAGCTTTATCGTACCTCTGCTTAAAGCTGTATGGATCCTGCCTCCACTACATCGCTTCCCAAACTATTCCACTTCCTGACTACTCTGTGGCTGAAAAAATACTTCCTAACATCTCTGTGATTCATCTGTGTCTTCAGCTTCCAACTGTGTCCCCGTGTTGTTGTGTTCAGTCTCTGGAACATCCTGTGTGTGTGTATGTCTGTGTGTATGTGTGTGTGTGTACTCACGTAATTGTACTCACCTAATTTTGGCTGCCGGGGTTGATTCATAGCTCCTGGCCCCACCTCTTCACTGATCGCTACTAGGTCCACTCTTTCCTTGCTCCATAAGCCTCATCATACCTCTTGTGTGTGTGTATATGCGTGTGTGTCTGGCCTGGTTGATCAGGTCCTGATCTACCGGGAAGCCTGGTCAGTGGCCGGGCCTCGGGGGCGTTGACCCCCAGAACACCTTGCAGGTAGACTCCTACGTTCTAAAGAGTAGAGTTGTAGGGTGGATGGGAGGTAGAATGGTGGGACATGATGGGGTAGATGGGGAAGGAAAGATAGAATGGATGGGAGAGGGAAAAAGGAGGGTGTGGATGAGAGGGAGAATAAAAGAGGAGATAATAGGGTAGTGTGAGATAGGATAGTAGGGAAAGAATAGTAAGCAGTGGGAAGTAAGGGAATGAAAGAAAGAGGGAAGGAGGGCTGGCGGGCTGGGGAGAGGGAAGGAGAGGGGCGGGGGAGAGGGGATGGATAGTGGGAGGGAGGCAGAGCTGGACACGTGGGATTTAGGGAGGAAGGACATGAGGGAATGCTTGCCCTGGGTGGGCATTGAGTGGTTGCCGTCTGGGAGGGGCGGGCAGCGGTACCCACGCCGGCGCCCGGGGGCACACAGATACCCCTGATAAGCCCCTGCCCATTCGTTCCGCCATATTACTGCCCAGGTCCTGGCAATCTTCACCAGCCCTTCCAGATCCTCGTGTGACCAGTGTTCCTCTCCAGGGAGATGTTGGGGAGAGGAGGTGGGAGTCAGAGAAGGTAAAGGGAGTGGGAGAGAAGGAAGAGGAGGAGAGAGGATACATGGAAAAGACAGATAGTAGGAGGACCTGGAAGTCTGCACTGAGGCCGTCTGCTAAGAGCTTTTCCTTCGCATCAGTGTAAAGAACTATCGTGTGTTATTTAAGAGTATGAATCAAGGTTAGAGAAACAAAAGAACGAGAGAGAGAGAAGACAGGAATAAGAGAATCACTGGTGTGGTATGAAGGAGTGACAAAATCACAGATGTGGTTTACCTGGAGTGGTAGGAGTGAATCACAGATGTGGTAGGAGTGAATCACAGATGTGGTAGGAGTGAATCACAGATGTGGTAGGAGTGAATCACAGATATGGTAGGAGTAAGAGAATCAAATATGGTTTTTCCTATCTGGCGGCTACCCGGAGGGTGTTCCGGGGATCAACGCCCCCGCGGCTCAGTTCTTGACCAGGCCTCCCGGTCAATCAGGGCCTGATCAACCAGGCTGTTACTGCTGGTTGCACGCAATCCAACGTACAAACCAAAGTCCGGCTCATTGGGTACTGGCTTTAGGTATCTGTCCAGCTCCATCTTGAAGACAACCAGGAGTTTATTGGTAATTCCCCTTATGTATGATAAGAAACTATTGAACAGTCTTGGGCCCCAGACACTTATTGTGTTTTCTCTCAGTATACTATTGTCTCCCTTGCTTTATATTGGGGAATGTTGTACCATCTGCCCAGTCTTTTGCTTACGTAGGAAGTGATTTCTGTGTACAGATTTAGGACCAGTCCCTCCTGGATTTTCCAGATGTAAATTACGATGTAACTCTCACTTGCGTTCCAGAGTGTACAGGTCAAGAGACTTCAAATGTTACCAGTGATTAAGGTGTTTGACTGCAGTAAAGGTTCTCTATACATTAGCTATATTTGTAATTTCACCTGCCTTGAATGGAGATGTTAATGCATAGCAGTATTCCAGCCTAGAGAGAATAAGTGATTAAAAATGGATGATCATTTGCTTGGTATCCCTTGATTTGAAAGTTCTCTTTATCCATCCCATCATTTTCCTTGCAGATGTGAAAGTGACACTGTTGTGATCTTTGAAGGTGAGATCCTCTGGACCCCCAAGTCCTTCACATTACTTTTCCACTCTATTGTGTCATTAGAGTTTGTAGTTTACTCGGTTCTAGTTAATATCTCCTCCAGTTTTCCACAACTTGTAGCTGAGATTTGTCCTCAGTGAACATCATATTGTTCTCTGTTGCCCATTTGGGAAGTTTGGTTTATATCTGCTTTGAGATTTACCGTGTCCTCAGTGGATGATACTCTCATGCACATCCTAGTATAGTCTGCAAAAGAACACACGGTGCTATGGTTTACATGTCTGTATCTGATATGAAGATGAGGAACAGGATGGGTGCGAGTACTGTGCCTTGTGGAATAGAACCTTTCACTATGGCAGCTTCCGACTTAACTCTGTTTACCGTTACTCTTTGTGTGCGATTGGTTAGAAAGTTGAAGATCCATCTCCCCACTTTGCTGTTTGTCCCTTCAGCACGCATTTGGTGCGTTATTACACTATAATCGCACTTGTCAAATGCTTTTGCAAAGTCTGTGTATACTTATATATATACATATATATATATATATATATATATATATATATATATATATATATATATATATATATATATATATATATATATATATATATATATATATATATATATATATATAATATATATATATATATATATATATATATATATATATATATATATATATATATATATATATATATATATATATATATATATATATATATATATATATATATATATATATATATATATATATATATATATATATATATATATATATATATATATATATATATATATATATATATATATATATATATATATATATATATATATATATATATATATATATATATATATATATATATATATATACATATTGTCCTTGCGAGAAGCAGGAGCGACGTGCTCTAAACCTATGGTATACTGGGCTGTGCAGTTGTTGTGTGTCCAGGTAACTGGCGATCATAATTTTTAGAGCCCTTTCAAAGATTTTTATATCTGACGTTAGAGCTCCCGGTTTATCATTCTTTGTTATTGTTTTGTTGCCACATTTGTGGAGTGAAGCTAAATCCGTTGTTTTTGGTGACTGTGGGATGACACCCGTGTCTGTGCTCCCTCTCCATAGCATACTTAAGACATTCGAAAGGGGTTTCTTGCAGTTCATGATGAACATGGAACTATACGAGTCTATGCCTGGGGCAGAGTGTATGGGCATGTTGTCAATGGCTTTTTCAAATTCTAGTGGAGTTCGGGATATATCAGAAGTTTGTCATACGTTGACAAGGTTTTGAGACTCGATCATGGAAAACTCATTCGGATTGTCGATCTTTAGTCTGATAATGTCATGTTGGTTATAAACCCTTGTTAATTTTTGAATGTATTAACACTAAACTATTCCGGGGCACTCTCTCTCTCTCTCTCTCTCTCTCTCTCTCTCTCTCTCTCTCTCTCTCTCTCTCTCTCTCTCTCTCTCTCTCTCTCTCTCTCTCTCTCTCTCTCACACACACACACAGACATACACAACGAAGAAGCGAGGCCAGGAGCTGTGGACCAACCCCCGCAACCATAAATAGGTGAGCAAAAATAGGTAAGTACATATATGTACACACATGCAAACATATATATATATATATATATATACACACATATACATGCATGCATACATACACATATACATACATATACACACACTCATACATTCACACACATACACACACAGTTTGGTCACTGGTCAGAGGACGCAAGTGTGGACTTCCGGCACTAAGGCAACTGACCAGTTTAATGGCTTTGCTTTGTCTCCCATTCCCATCCTGTGTGTGGCAGTTAAAAGATTTCAGAGGCACATAATGGGTCCAGGGAATGGACTCATGTGTTACGGTAACTAAGCAAGTTACAGTAGTAATGAGTTGTTTACGTCTTTGTCATCTGTTTACAGCCGTAGTGAGGTGTTTATGTGGAGATGAAAACAGTCACCAAAACATTACAGTCTGGCATATATTTGTGTGTGTGGATTTGAATTATTTATAATATCTGGTATTTAAGAAAGTTATGGTTTGAATCTTAACAAATTTAAGTGGTAAGGAGTTATTTATAATAGGCAGAGTCATGACACTTTTTTTCCAAAATGCCTGGTGGTCACCACTCGCCTTTTTCCTCTCAATTCTATGATTCACCTCATCTTTCATAGACCCATCTGCTGACACGTTCACTCCTAAATATCTGAATACATTCACCTCCTCCATACTCTCTCCCTCCAATCTGATGTCCAATCTTTCGTTACCTATTTTTTTTTATCCTCATCACCTTACTCTTTCATATATTCACGTTTAATTTTCTTGTTTTGCATATCCTATCAAACTCATCCACCAACCTCTGCAACTTATCTTCAGAATCTCCCAAAAGCACAGTGTCATCAGCAAAGAGCAACTGTGACAACTCCCACTATATGTTAGATTCTTTATCTTTTAACCCCCATATCTCTTGCCAAGACCCTCACATTCACTTCTCTTACAACCCCATCTATAAATATATTGAATAGCCACGGTGACATCACACACATTTGTCTAAAGCCTACTTTTAATGGGAAATAATCTCACTCTCTCTCTTACATACTCTAACCTGAGCCTCACTATCCTCGTAAAAACTCTTCACTGCTTCCAGTAATCTACCTCCTACACCATACACCTGTAACATCTGCCACATTGCCCCCCTATCCACCCTGTCATATGCCTTTTCCAAATCCATAAATGCCACAAAAGCCTCTTTACCATTATATAAATACTGTTCACCTAGTATATGTCTCACAGTAAACACATGGTCTACACACCCTCTACCTATCATAAAATTACGTGGTAAAAATTATCCAGCCAAGACAGGACTCGCAGCAATGGTTTTAAGTTGGAAAAAATTCAGATTCAGGAAGGATATAGGAAAACACTGGTTTAGTAATAGAGTTGTGGATGAGTGGAACAAACTCCCGAGTACCATCGTAGAAGATAAACGTTGTGTAGTTTTAAAAATATATTGGACAAACCCATAAGTGGGTGTGAGTTGGACCTGACTAGCTTGTGCTGATAGACATACCACGGGCAGAGAGTCATGAAACTCCAGACAGACGCATTAGCCACTGGGTCAGCTAGCTACAATAAGAGCTGTGCTAATAGGTCTGATGCTATGCTCCTTCCTTAAGTAGATGTGACCTGACCTGACTAAGTTGGGTCATTGGTTTAGGCCGGTAGGAGACTCGGACCTGCTTCGCATGGGCCAGTAGGCCTCCTGCAGAGTTCCTTCTTTCTTATTTTCATATGTAGTGATAGGTCGCGTGTATTGGTCGAGGGGAAGAAGTATTTATTGTTGGACTTACAAAGGCATTCATTTTGGTCGTGGTGGGTTGTAACTGGGTGTGGGTGGTGGCAGTTGTTGGACGTAGGGTGGTGGTAGTTGTTGGACGTAGGGTGGTGGCAGTTGTTGGACGTAGAAAGGTGGGTATTGGACGTAGGGTGGTGGGAGTTGGACTTGGTGAGACACCCGCTGCTGTTGATAGAGTCGTGGGTGCTGTGCGTGGATGGGTGTAAAGAGGCGTGTCCTGGGCAGGTGATAGGCGTGCTGGCAGTAGAGAGGCATGTGCTGGCAATAGAAAGGCTTCTGCTGGCAGTAGGAAGGCGTATGCTGGCAGTAGAGAGGCGTGCCCTGGTCGTATGGAGGCGTGTGTTAGCAGTAGGGAGGCGTGCCCTGGTTGTAGGGAGGTATGTGGTGGCAGTAGGGAGGCGTGTGCTGTCAGTACGTAGGCGTACCTTGGTAGTAGGGAGGCGTGTGTTGGAAGTAGAAAGGCGTGCCCAGTCGTAGGGAGGCGTTTGTTGACAGTAGAAATGCATGCCCTGGTCGTGGGTGGGTCCAGACAGGTCCAGGCAAGTTCAGGCTGGTCCAGGCGGGTCCAGGCGGGTCCAGGCGGGTCCAGGCGGGTGCCTCACTAATGGTGGTAGCATGTCAGTGGGCGGGTCAGATTCTGAGACACTTGCTTCACGTGTTACCGTCCCACAAGCCACTTTTTACCAGACATAAAAAGCGTGTCATCGGCGCTATCAAGATAAAGATTTAGAAACATAGATTATAATCTAACGTTTGATGACAGAGATCACCTCGAAGAGAGAGAGAGAGAGAGAGAGAGAGAGAGAGAGAGAGAGAGAGAGAGAGAGAGAGAGAGAGAGACAGAGACAGACACACACAGACAGACAGAGAGACTTTTGACTAGGTTTCACACTCGCTGTTTCAAGGGATTTAATTCCTTAAATAAAATTTAAAATATATTAGTGTAATCAGCTTGTTGTGTCTAACCAATTACCCAGTTTGTCATTAAGCTTCCAAAACGTAATATAGCTGGAAATGTCTTTTCTACATTTTGGGGTCACCTGAAGCTTGAACTGTCATGGGGTCACCTGAAGCTTGAACTGTCATGGGGTCACCTGAAGCTTGAACTGTCATGGGGTCACCTGAAGCTTGAACTGTCATGGGGTCACCTGAGGCTTGAACTGTCATGGGGTCACCTGAAGCTTGAACTGTCACTGAGTCACCTGAAGCTTGAACTGTCATGGGGTCACCTGAAGCTTGAACTGTCATGGGGTCACCTGAGGCTTGAACTGTCATGGGGTCACCTGAGGCTTGAACTGTCATGGGGTCACCTGAGGCTTGAACTGTCATGGGGTCACCTGAGGCTTGAACTGTCATGGGGTCACCTGAAGCAGAACTGTCATGGGGGTCACCTGAAGCTTGAACTGTCATGGGGTCACCTGAGCTTGAACTGTCACTGAGTCACCTGAAGCTTGAACTGTCATGGGGTCACCTGAAGCTTGAACTGTCATGGGGTCACCTGAAGCTTGAACTGTCATGGAGTCACCTGAGGCTTGAACTGTCATGGGGTCACCTGAAGCTTGAACTGTCATGGGGTCACCTGAGGCTTGAACTGTCATGGGGTCACCTGAAGCTTGAACTGTCATGGGGTCACCTGAGGCTTGAACTGTCATGGGGTCACCTGAGGCTTGAGCTGTCATGGGGTCACCTGAGGCTTGAACTGTCATGGGGTCACCTGAAGCTTGAACTGTCATGGGGTCACCTGAGGCTTGAACTGTCATGGGGTCACCTGAGGCTTGAACTGTCATGGGGTCACCTGAAGCTTGAACTGTCATGGGGTCACCTGAAGCTTGAACTGTCACTGAGTCACCTGAAGCTTGAACTGTCACTGAGTCACCTGAAGCTTGAACTGTCATGGGGTCACCTGAAGCTTGAACTGTCATGGGGTCACCTGAAGCTTGAACTGTCATGGAGTCACCTGAAGCTTGAACTGTCATGGGGTCACCTGAAGCTTGAACTGTCATGGAGTCACCTGAAGCTTGAACTGTCATGGGGTCACCTGAAGCTTGAACTGTCATGGGGTCACCTGAGGCTTCAACTGTCATGGGGTCACCTGAAGCTTGAACTGTCATGGAGTCACCTGAAGCTTGAACTGTCATGGGATCGCCTTCACTACCAGCTACAGCTAGGCCTACAACAGTTAGGCCTACAACAGCTAGGCCTATATGATTCTTTAATAACCTTTTAATATTTATTTTAACCATTAATTTGTAATGAATTACAGTATATTATTAATATTATTATTTAAAAAATCTTCTTCTGGTACAGTAGACCCAAGATTTTTAAGCAGTGTGGATTAAGGCCACTCAAGCTTTAAGAGGCACCTAACTTCCCCGTCTTCTCATAACATTCATTTTTCCACTATAATCTACCTTATCCATAATTATTATCGCATTTGCTTCGTCTGTTTCGTAAGGTGAAGTCCAGGATCTTTCCTTAATTCATGGTATAATTAACAGATCTTTGAAGACAATTATGGACAAGGTAGATTATTGGAGACATGAATATGTTATTAGCACCTTGGAGACGTTCAGTGCAATCTATCTATAGAACTGGGTTATAACATTGCTAGGAGTGGTGTTAGTGCGTGGAGAACTGATGATCTGAAGGGCTCTTTTCTTGCAGTCTTTGATGACAAAGGAAGGGAAATGTAGATCAATGAAGGTTTGGTGTATGTTTGTATATTCCTCGTCAAGAAATTTGGTAAACTCTTAGGAAAAAGCTAACGATGCTGCCTCTTTTAGTCTTAGTATCACGACTGGAATAGAAGTGTGTGAGATTTTTTGTTTGTTTGTAGGCTTGCTGTAAATTTAAAATCTTAGAGTGTTATCTATCTTGTGAATAAGGATGTCTAGAAAAGATAACTTGTCACTGGACACTTCTTTAAGTGTAAACTTGATAGTCAGTTCAACTGCGTTTAGAATTTCCTGGAGATTCCGCACATCAAAACGTTTTGGAGTTATTACGAGGACGTCGTCCACATAATGCAGTCAAGTGACGCTGGTGGGGATGATGTCAGCGAAATGTTCAGCTTCCAGGTGTTCTATACACAAGTTGGCTAAAATGGCGCTGATGTGGGACCCCATTCCTAGACCATAGGTGTCCCCCCATCAGCGCCGTCTGAGGGACTGACCATCTCAGAACTACGTCTTCAAGGGTGATGGACTGATTATATCGTCTTCACATCTCTACTGCTTCTACTAACTCTTCTGTACTAGACTGAAGAAGCCTACTGTGTAGGCGAAACGTTTCGGAATAAAGATACCTAATTCACATAGGGGAGAGGAGCTTACGACGGCGTTTCGGTCGAACTTTGACCATTTACAAAGTCACCTAATTGTTGTACATGTATCTTATATTATAAGAAAGAAATATATAAGGAGGAAGAGAGACATGAGGAGAGGTATTAAAATGAGAAATATGAAGAATTGAATTGTGAAAACGAATAGTAGTAAGAGAAGCGAAGGAGAGAGAAAGAGATTCGAAAAAATTGTAGATAAAGGAGGAAATTAATCAGAGATCACCAGGGTTGTCATGTCTTTCATCAGGTATTCTCTGCCTCACTTACCAGGGTTGTCATGTCTTTCATCAGGTACTCTCTGCCTCACTTACCAGGGTTGTCATGTCTTTCATCAGGTACTCTGCCTCACTTACCAGGGTTGTCATGTCTTTCATCATGTACTCTCTGCCTCAATTACCAGGGTTGTCATGTCTTTCATCAGGTACTCTCTGCCTCACTTACCAGGGTTGTCATGTCTTTCATCAGGTATTCTCTGCCTCACTTACCAGGGTTGTCATGTCTTTCATCAGGTACTCTCTGCCTCACTTACCAGGGTTGTCATGTCTTTCATCAGGTATTCTCTGCCTCACTTACCAGGGTTGTCATGTCTTTCATCAGGTACTCTCTGCCTCACTTACCAGGGTTGTCATGTCTTTCATCAGGTATTCTCTGCCTCACTTACCAGGGTTGTCATGTCTTTCATCAGGTATTCTCTGCCTCACTTACCAGGGTTGTCATGTCTTTCATCAGGTACTCTCTGCCTCACTTACAGGTTGTCATGTCTTTCATCAGGTATTCTCTGCCTCACTTACCAGGGTTGTCATGTCTTTCATCAGGTATTCTCTGCCTCACTTACCAGGGTTGTCATGTCTTTCATCAGGTACTCTCTGCCTCACTTACCAGGGTTGTCATGTCTTTCATCAGGTACTCTCTGCCTCACTTACCAAGTTTGTCATGTCTTTCATCAGGTACTCTCTGCCTCACTTACCAGGGTTGTCATGTCTTTCATCAGGTACTCTCTGCCTCACTTACCAGGGTTGTCATGTCTTTCATCAGGTACTCTCTGCCTCACTTACCAGGGTTGTCATGTCTTCCATCAGGTACTCTCTGCCTCACTTACCAGGGTTGTCATGTCTTTCATCAGGTATTCTCTGCCTCACCTACCAGGGTTGTCATGTCTTTCATCAGGTACTCTCTGCCTCACCTACCAGGGTTGTCACCCTCCTTCAATTATGCTTCTGCCTCGCCAGTCATCTTGGCTTCTGTATGTCTCCGCTTCTTTCTGCCTGACACTTGTTTGCTGGTCTCATCTCTAGTTCTGACCATGTATTATGTCTGGGGTCAGCCTTCATCTGTAGGACTCAAATCAGCCCTCACTTGAGGCCTTGAGGTCAATTATCACCTGTGGTACTGAGTTTAGCCCTCACTTGAGGGACCGAAGTCAGCCCTCATCTGCCACGTCTCAACTAATATACCATTATCAAGTAACAACCTGATAACGGTTCAGGACAGACGAAAGCGGCGTCTTCCTTCCATTTTGTGAGTTATCTCTAAGTTGCTCCAGCTACTGTCAATGTATCTTGCTCTTCTACAACATCTGAATGCGCATTCTACCAAAACTTTGTAAGCGATAAGTTAGAGGAAGTTCGCAGCGTTATGGATGCTAGGCTCTTTAAATAGAAGTGAGCCCGTAACATTACCCACGGGTACCTGACTCTGGTTCCTGGTACGCTCGGGGAATTACCTTTCACGAAGGTACTTGTTTCCGGTACGTGGTTATTTCGTAACTTGGGATGCCTACACGCTGACACAAGGGAAGCGCTTTTTCTTAACTGTTAATATCTATTAGGCCGATGAATATTGCCAGAGCAAGAAGTAAATATTAGGGTGTGTACTCACCTATTTGTGGTTGCAGGGGTTTGAGACATGTAAACGGAGAGCGTGTGTAGTGGAATGGGTAACGAGTGGTGAGAACAGTGTGGTGTACGCAGCTACACTGGTGTAATAGTTTCGGATGCTGGTGTACCACACAGCCACTGGGGAGGACGGTATCAGGCTGGTTGTGTACCTGGCAAATCACTGTTAAAATTGCGTTAGTACCATGATGGTACTTGACATGTCGAGACATGTCAAGTACCATCATGGTGAACCAGTGGAGTTACTGTACCAGCAAAGTGACCAACATGATGCAGCTCATCCCATGGTCATGGACCGGGCCGCAGGGGCGTTGATCCCCGGAGTGCCCTTCAGGTAGGTACACCTGCCAGGATAACTGAAGGACACCTGAAGGACGTGTCCAGAGCTCCTGTAAAACAAGATGAGAGGATGGCGCTGAGTAACTACAGAGAATAACCGAACACAAATCACAATTTATTAATACACTCACACACTGTTAATCAGATACAATACTCACAAATCATCGAAAAAAAGCAACATTTATTTTTTTCCAATTTCTTCTTCTTAAAAAAAAAAAAAAAAAAAAAAAAAAAAAAAAAAAAAAAAAAAAAAAAAAAAAAAAAAAAAAAAAAAATTGGACCCAACACAGTCCAAAACCGATCCAAATTTCTCTGTAAATAATACTTACCAGATTATGAATAAATTTTACGTAAGTTTATTGTAAAAAAACACAAAAACTTCTACCAATGGTCTTGAGGACACACACACATATACAAATACATAAAAAAAAACATTAAGTTTATTTAACTTAGAATAACCAAATGAAGTCAACGATTAGAATTTATTTCTGATCACAAGAAATATTCTCCAATTATCTCGTAAATCAATCTGATTAATGAAACTGGCACATCCTGGAGTCTTACCTGGAGGTCATTCCGGGGATCAACGCCCCCCCGCGGCCCGGTCCACGACCAGGCCTCCCGGTGGATCAGGGCCTGATCAACCAGGCTGTTACTGCTAGCCGCACGTAGTCCAAAGTACGAACCACAGTCCGGCCAAGGGTTCGATCCCCCTCCCCTTCCGTTTCGCGACTTCATCCATGCATTTCACACGACGCATCAACCACTGAAGACTGATGCCATTCACAATGGTTATATTTTAACAAGAGGAAATCAATAAACCCGTAGGGGTCACATAGCGCCTGTGCACTGGGAGACAAATCTGATCAAAGCAAAGGGAAGATAAACCCATTTCCTTGGATCAAGAGCCTCTTATCAGCATGAAGATAAAATAACATTACACTGTTTAGAGATTATTATTGACCAAAGACATAAACACACTCCAGTAAATACACCAACTTTCTGCTAAATAGGAAACACCGGTGTTGAAATTCTTCAGCTGATCGGAGGGACCACTCATACCGGGAGACAAAAGTTGGGAATGGCTTATGTAGCACTGTGGAAGTCGGCACCCAGGCATGGAGACAGACACATGAGTCTTGCCTGAGATGCTTCACCACCAGCGGTGAACATGTGTAGACGATTGACTAAGGCGTGAGAAAGATCAAGGTGAAAAATAAACGAAGAGTTCAAATACCGTCTTCGAGGTCCTCCCTTCGGGGAGGATCTTGAGGACCTTCAGGACCTTCAGGACCTTCAGGATCTTGAAGGCTTTGTGGACCTTCAGGACCTTGAAGGCCTTCAGGACCTTCAGGACCTTCAAGGTCTTCAGGGCCTTGAGAACCTTGAGGACCTTGAGGACCTTGAGGACCTTCAGGACCTTCAGGATCTTGAAGGCTTTGTGGACCTTCAGGACCTTGAAGGCCTTCAGGACCTTGAGGACCTTCAAGGTCTTCAGGGCCTTGAGAACCTTGAGGACCTTGAGGACCTTGTAAATTTCTCTAATCGACTGAAGCCAAGACGGTGATCAGTCTAACTGGTTTCGTACCGTTGAGCCTTGAGACTGGTAAAGGGCTCTTGTTCCACGGACATGGAGGTATCCTTCCCTTCATAGGATCAAATCTGGTTACGTTGCCTTACCTTTGCGTTGTATAACCCATTTGGGTTTAGGCACTTCCTCCCAAAGGAGATGAAGACGTTGACAACAACAACAACAACAGCAATAAAAAAAACAGTAACAACAACAACAACAGAAAAAACAACAACAATAACAACATCAGCAACAGCAACAACAACAACAGCAGTAACAACAGCAGCAACAACAGCAATAACAACTTAAATTCCTCTTAGGACATAGGTAACAACACTACGACTCCAGCCATTATCATGATGCGTAGTTCTTGTCTCCATTTTGCAGACTAGATGTAACTGCGCACGAAGACGCAACGACAAAGAGGCTAAAATGGGGAAAGAACAGCGAACTGCCAGTCTCTAAGGCTCGAGGAAGAGCGGCCTTAGAAGCGGGCCTTAGAAGCGGGCCTTAGAAGCGGGCCTTAGAAGCGGGCCTTAGAAGCGGGCCTTAGAAGCGGGCCTTAGAAGCGGGCCTTAGAAGCGGGCCTTAGAAGCGGGCCTTAGAAGCGGGCCTTAGAAGCGGGCCTTAGAAGCAGGCCGAAGAAGCGGACCGAAGGAAGAATCATATAAATGGATATGAATAAGATTTCAAAATATTCACCAATAACGGAACTCAGATTAGTGGATAAAAATTGGACAGAATCAGAAACAGACGGGTGGTACAAAGTATCAGGTAACGTCACTGACGGAAATACACTCAGTTGGTAAAGAAAAAAAATCGTGTGTGTGGATGGGTGGCGAGTAGAATTTACTTAGCATGGGTCATCATCATTGGCTGATATGTGTCTATGTCTGTGTTGGTGCAGCTTCCTGAGAGAGAGAGAGAGAGAGAGAGAGAGAGAGAGAGAGAGGGAGAACAAGTATGAGGCGAGAGTGTCAATCACTGGAGGCGGCATCCATCAAGGTCTCTATCTCTCTCTCCGGAGGCTGGGGTCGTCTCTGTGCTTGGGAACTGTGTGCACTCATGGTAAGAATATTTATATCCCAGCCACCTGAGTTACTAACACTCCCTCCCTCCTCTCTTGTCTCCCCATCAACCCTTCTCCTTGTCTCCCCATCACCCCTTCCTCCCCCCTCCCCTCTCCTACAGCAGCGTAAAAGACCCAACAGTACTGAGTACACCATATGTTCATCTCAGTGTTTTATACCTAAATAAACTTGTTGTGGTGGAGGGGGTGGAAGAGGAGGTAGTGGAGGGGGTGGAGGAGTAGTGGAGGGGGGTTTATGGCATGGTGCCAGTTGCCGAGGGAGTGTCATGGCACGGTGCCAGTTCCAGGGGAGGGGGAGGCAAGGAGGGGGGAGAGGAGGGGGAAGGGTGAACATCAACTACATGTTGCCTTTTCTTTGGAGAGGAAAAGGGGAAGAGGAGGGGAGAGGAGGGGAGGGGGAGTTAGAGGGGGGAGGAGGGGGAATCATGGCATGGTGCCAGTTGAAGGGAAGGGCCGTGGTGACCTCCAAGAGGTTGAGAGAAGACCGTGGTGACCTTCAGGAGGTTGAGAGAGGGTTATGGTGACCTCCAGGAGGTTGAAGAAGTGCCATAGTGACCTCCAGGAGGTTGAAGGAGGGCAGAAGTGACCTCCAGGAGGTTGAAGGAGGGCAGAAGTGACTTCCAGGAGGTTGAAGGAGGGCAGAAGTGACCTCCAGGAGGTTGAAGGAGGGCAGAAGTGACCTCCAGGAGGTTGAAGGAGGGCAGAAGTGACCTCCAGGAGGTTGAAGGAGGGCAGAAGTGACTTCCAGGAGGCTGAAGGAGGGCAGAAGTGACCTCCAGGAGGTTGAAGGAGGGCAGAAGTGACCTCCAGGAGGTTGAAGGAGGGCAGAAGTGACCTCCAGGAGGTTGAAGGAGGGCAGAAGTGACTTCCAGGAGGTTGAAAGAGGGCAAAAGTGACCTCCAGGAGGTTGAAGGAGGGCAGAAGTGACCTCCAGGAGGTTGAAGGAGGGCAAAAGTGACCTCCAGGAGGTTGAAGGAGGGCAGAAGTGACCTCCAGGAGGTTGAAAGAGGGCAGAAGTGACCTCCAGGAGGTTGAAGGAGGGCAGAAGTGACTTCCAGGAGGTTGAAAGAGGGCAAAAATGATCTCCAGGAGGTTGAAGGAGGGCAGAAGTGACCTCCAGGAGGTTGAAGGAGGGCAGAAGTGACCTCCAGGAGGTTGAAGGAGGGCAGAAGTGACTTCCAGGAGGTTGAAAGAGGGCAAAAGTGACCTCCAGGAGGTTGAAGGAGGGCAGAAGTGACCTCCAGGAGGTTGAAGGAGGGCAAAAGTGACCACCACAAACAGGAACAGCCCTGGCAACGTATTTACACTTTGATAAACATAAGAATGTAGGAACACTGCAGAAGGCCTACTAAATGAATGTTAAGTGAGACTTCAGATGAGGGAGGAGTGTAAGGGAAGGCTTAGGGATGCGTTAGGCCGGGGGTGTTAGGGGGCGGTAGAGGTGCGGCAGGAGAGAGCGTGAGGAGCAACAGGGAAGGCGTGAGGGAGGTGCTTGATAGTGTGGAAGAGCGTGAGGGCTGGCAGGGGATAAAGGGAAAGGGAGGTAGGGGGTCGTGAAGGGTTGGCAGGGAGGACGGAAGGTGGGGGTGTTTATGGGGAGGGGGGTTGCTGGGGCAGGGGGACGTACCCAGACAGATGCTGCAAGAACATCTCAAGGTCTTTAAAGATCCCAGAACCTGCATGTCGGCCACTACCCTCTCACATACCCCCCACCCACCCACCACCCAAACCCACCCACACCTTCACCCCACCAATTCTCGCCCACACAATCACCCCACCCACCTCCACTATTGCAAGTTGGGAGTTTTTGTTGTACTGCTTCTCGTTACTAACTCCAGTCCTATCTAATGAATATTTCCATTCCCCCAGGATGCCACCCACATTAGTCGACTCACTGGGTACCTACTTACTGCTAGTTGAACAGGTGCTGTAGGTGTAAGGAAACTTAGTCGCGGGTTTTGCCCATCCGGGAATCGAACCTGAGTCTTTTCCGACAAAATCTGAATCTCTACCAAACTTATAAGATTGTGAGACCATCGCTCACTACACACTAACGCACTTACAACACACTCACCACTATAGACTAAGACACACTTATAATATTGACACACTCATCCCAGTGCAATTTAAATATATTGTAATTTTTCTCTCTTACCTGCTGTTCACATCACCTGGTCAGCTGACCACCTGATCAGCTGACCACCTGATCAGCTGACCACCTGATCAGCTGACTACCTGATCAGCTGACCACTTGATCAGCTGACCACCTGATCAGCTGACTACCTGATCAGCTGACTACCTGATCAGCTGACCACCTGATCAGCTGACTACCTGATCAGCTGACCACCTGAGCAGCTGACCACCTGATCAGCTGACCACCTGATCAGCTGACCACCTGATCAGCTGACCACCTGATCAGCTGACCACCTGATCAGCTGACCACCTGATCAGCTGACCACCTGATCAGCTGACCACCTGAGCAGCTGACCACCTGATCAGCTGACCACCTGATCAGCTGACCACCTGATCAGCTGACCACCTGAGCAGCTGACCACCTGATCAGCTGACCACCTGAGCAGCTGACCACCTGATCAGCTGACTACCTGATCAGCTGACCACCTGATCAGCTGACCACCTGATCAGCTGACCACCTGATCAGCTGACCACCTGATCAGCTGACCACCTGATCAGCTGACTACCTGATCAGCTGACCGCCTGATCAGCTGACTACCTGATCAGCTGACCACCTGATCAGCTGACTACCTGATCAGCTGACCACACTATTAGATGGACATTCACACTCGCTGCTGACACTTCATCTCTTAAGTTTTCTCTTCCAATTTGCAATTCCAGTTAAGCATTATGAGCTGACGTCTCTTATGTAGCTGACGTCTCTTATGTAGCTGACGTCTCTTATGTAGCTGACGTCTCTTATGTAGCTGACGTCTCTTATGTAGCTGACGTCTCTTATGTAGCTGACGTCTCTTATGTAGCTGACGTCTCTTATGTAGCTGATGTCTACACATAGCCGTCTGCTGCAGTGTTAACCCCACCCCAGACATGCAGTGTTAACCCCCCAGACATGCAGTGTTAACCCCCAGACATACAGTGTTAACCCCCAGACATGCAGTGTTAACCCTCCCCAGACATGCAGTGTTAACCCCCCAGACATGCAGTGTTAACCCCCAGACATGCAGTGTTAACCCCCAGACATGCAGTGTTAACCCTCCCCAGACATGCCAGTACATATTCTGCTCCAGCAACCATCACCTGGTTTGCTGAATATCCAACTGTGTGACAATGCTAGCTGGCTCGCCATATTATCAAATCAGATGTAAATAACTTAGATTAAGAAGTTCTGTGAACGCTTAACGGGTGAGGGATACCAGGTGAGGGATACCAGGTGAAATATACCACAGACGAATGATACAATCG
Source organism: Cherax quadricarinatus (assembly GCF_038502225.1). Taxonomy (NCBI): domain Eukaryota; kingdom Metazoa; phylum Arthropoda; class Malacostraca; order Decapoda; family Parastacidae; genus Cherax; species Cherax quadricarinatus. Next base: position 50,171,302 of record NC_091304.1, read on the forward strand.
TTGGTATAGCGGTTTGTGAAGAGAAGACATGGTAACTGAACGCAAGTGATTAATTTTAAGCAAAGTTTCGCTGCTTGAAGCTTATCAAAACGTGGTAAAGCTCTACACAGAGTTATATCTTGTCCCAATACAACTTTTTCCGAACTATAATGAAGAAAGTAAGCTAGTTTCTGCAGTGTAGTGGATAATGCGCTATTTGGACCTAGCATATCTTAGTAGTTTGTAATGAAAGCCATGACGTAAACACTGGCTTCGCATATATTTACCGTGTGTCTCTATGAAGTGGGCTACGAACCCGGTGCAATCGGCCTGGCGTCAGTACACCTGTGACCATAGGGACCTAACGAGGCAGTGGTGCCACCAGGCATCAGGCACCAGCCTCACGCAGCTCCAGTGACATGTGGGGTGTGTGTGTGTGTGTGGCTCCCATGTCACTGAGGCTGGTGTTTTCTTCGTCAGGGCAAGGTGTTTCCTGAAGGTGGTTTTAGTCACATGACGACCCTCTTACACCGGCAGCAGCCGCTGGTGTACCAATGTTTATCTGGAGTTTATCTGGAGAGAGTTCCGGGGGTCAACGCCCCCGCGGCCCGGTCTGTGACCAGGCCTCCTTAGGTCAGTGTCCCAGGATGCGACCCACACCAGTCGACTAACACCCAGGTACCCATTTTACTGATGGGGAACATAGACAACAGGTTGAAAGAAACACGTCCAATGTTTCTACTCTGGCTGGGAATCGAACCCAGGCCCTCACCGTGTGAAGCAAGAGCGTTAACCACCAGGCCACCAGAGCCGCTACAATCTTGACCCAACGACGGCTTTGTTTCACGGTATGAGATGCCTCCGCTCTCCCAAAATTTATTTAGGCACAGGTACACATAAGTACAGTAATTATATATACCTGGTATTTACCTGTAAATTACCTAGGATAACGCCTCAAAAAATTACACCCAGGGGCTACGAGCTGAGTCTCGACCCCTACAAACACAATTAGGTGAGTACACCTTCCCATACTTCCCCACACACTACCACCCATTAATTACAACAAGCCCATCCACCCATGCCACACCCACACTCATCCAGTGAGCCTCCAGGTCCTTCTGTAGCCTATTAACAACAATATGGTGTCCTATAAGGACAGTTTTCAGTAACTACGTTATGGAAGGCGTGAGGAAATGGAAATAAAATCGATGTACAAGATTACTCAAATCACTCAATAAGGCGCAAATGAAATGTGAGAGACCTGGCGGTGATAATGTTAAATCTTCCTGTTCAAAGAGGTAAGTAATGTCATGACTCCAATTGCAAAGAAAATGACAGTGTGGATGCCAAGCCAGGCAGGACACTTTTCAAGTCGCTCATTCTCTCTAGGTGTACCTGGTGTCGCTTCCAGAGGTCAACATTCCAGTGGCCGGGCCTCAAAGCAGGCCTCCTGGTTGCCGGCCTGATCGATCAAGCTGTTAGTGCCAACCGCCCGCAATCGAATGTATGCACCACAACCTGGTTGATCAGGAACTATTTTTAAAAATCTGCCGAGTTCCATCGTGATATATCTCTGTCTCCTGCTGGAACGCAGGAGAGAGAGATATATCATAATCTACACTTGGAAATCCTGGAAGGAATGGTCCCAAATCTGCACATAGAAATCACTCCCTACGAAAGTAAAAGACTGGGCAGGCGAGGCAACATACCCCAATTAAAAGTAGGGGAGCCATTGGTACACTGAGAGAAAACACCACAAGTGTCCGGGGACCAAGACTGTTCACCAGCCTCCCACCAAGCATAAGGGAAATTGCTAATTAGACCCCTGGCTGCCTTCAAGAGAGAGCTGGACAGATACTTAAAGACTGTGCCGGATCAGCCGGGCTGTGGTTCATACGTTGGACTACGTGCGGCTAGCAGTAACAGCCTGGTTGATCAGGCCCTGATCCACCGGGAGGCCTAGTCGTGGACCGGGTCACGGGGGCGTTGATCCCCGGAATACCTTCCAGGTAGACTCCAGGTATACAGGTAAGTCCCTTGACTGTACTCCTTGAAAACTTAGGTGAGAAAAATACACTGTAACCTGCACCTGGAGAATTCTGAAGGGATCGGTCCCAAATCTGCACCCAAAATCACTACATATGAAAACAAGAGGCTTGACAGACAGTGCCAAACACCTCCCTTCAATTACCAATGGGGAAACAACGAGTACACCGAGAACTCAAAAGTGTAAAGGGGCCACGACTCCTCACCACCCTCTCTTTATGTACCAGAGAGAAGGCAATAAATTCCTCGAATTGGTGCCTTATCATCCGGATTGTAATGTATACGTTGGACATGTTGGCGGCAGGTGTCAACAGCCTGATCGACCAGACCAGTCACCGGGAGGCCCAGTCTGGGACCGGACTGCAGGGACTATGACCTCCGAAAGCAACTACAGGTAACCTACCTGGAGTCTACCTGAAGGTCGTTCATGGGGCCAACACCTCCACACCCTAGTCATTGACCAGACCTCCCGGTGGATCAGGCCCTGATCAACTAAGGTATTACAGCTAGCCGCAAGCAACGATACTTGGAGTCCATCTGGAGGCTATTCCGGGGATCAACGCCCCCGCAGCCCGATCCACAACCAGGCCTCCTGGTGAATCAGGGCCTGATCAACCAGGCTGTTACTGCTGGCCGCACGTAGTCCAACGTACAAACCACAGCCCGGCTGATCCGGCACTGACTTTAAGTATCTGTCCTACTCCCTCTTGAAGACAACCGGGGGTCTATTGGCAATTTCCCTTATGCTTGGTGGGAGGCTGTTGAACAGTCTTGGGCCCCGGACACTTATGGTGTTTACTCTTAGTGTACCAATGGCACCCTTACTTTTACTTGGGGGTATTCTGCATCGCCTGCCCAGTCTTTTACTTTCGTAGGGAGTGATTTCTGTGTGCACATTAGGGACCAGTCCCTCCAGGATCTTTCAGATGTAGATTATAATGTATCTCTCTCGCCTGCGTTCCAGTGAGTACAAGTCAAGTGCTTCCAAGCGTTCCCAGTAGTTAAGGTGCTTGACAGAACTTATACGTACAGTAAAGGATCTCTGTACACTCTCTAGATCTGCGATTTCACCTGCTTTGAATGGAGATGTTAATGTACAGCAGTATTCCAGCCTAGAGAGAACAAGTGATTTGAAAAGGATCATCACTGGCTTGACATCTCTCGTTCTGAACGTTCTCATTATCCATCCTATCATTTTCTTTGCAGTTGTGATCGTGTCACTGTTGTGATCCTTGAAAGTGAGATCCTCAGACATTACTACTCCCAGGTCCCTTACATTATTTTTCCGCTCTACTGTATGGCCGGAGTCAGTAGTATACTCTGTTCCAGTTATTATCTCCTCCAGTTTTCTATAACAGAGAAGTTGAAATTTGACTTCATTAAACATCACATTGTTTTCCGTTGCCCACTAACACTGGGAAATCCTCCCATAAAATTTTCTTAACCAACTTTAAGACTCCGTTAAAAACAACTAACTTATTATATATATGGTGTGGAGGCTCTCGTGTCCTGGATAACTCGGAGGTGACCCACAGCAAGTTCAGCCATGGATTTGTAGAGTTTAGAAGTCGTGTACTGTCCGTGGTGCTCGTACGTGACTTTACACGGAGAGAGAGATGGGTAAAGAGAGACAGAGAGAGAGAGAGAGGGAGGGAGAGAGAGAGAGAGAATGCGGCAATGATGCAGCCACAGCAACAGTGACACGACAGCGAGGCAAAAACATTGCACCGACGCAGTGATGCAGCAATGACGCAGATAGTGACGCAGCGCAGACGCAGACAGTGACGTAGCAACGACGCAGCACCACCGCTGACAGTAACGCAATGCACGGCAGACGTTATCGCAGAAACTATGCAGACAGTGACGCAACAACAACAACAACAACAACGCAGACAGTAATGCAGCATCCGGCAGACACTGACGCAGCACCGAGGCGAAGAGTGACACAGCACAGCTCTCAACTTAAACCTGTCTGGGATAGTAGACTCAACACCACTGGAGCGATGAACCCAGTGTCTGTGGCGTATGTGTGGGTCTGTGAGACGTCTGTGAGACGTCTGTGTGACGTCTGTGTGGCGCCTGAAGAGATTGTGGCGTCTATGTTATGTGTGACATAAGGGGAATTACCAATAGACCCCTGGCTGCCTTCAAGACCCATGGCTGCCTTCAAGACCCCTAGTTGCCTTCAAGACCCCTGGCTGCCTTCAAGGCCCCTGGCTGCCTTCAAGACCCCTGGCTGCCTTCAATACCCCTGGCTGCCTTCAAGACCCCGGGCTGTCCTCAAGATACCTGGCTACAATCAAGACCCCTGGCTGCCTTCAAGGCCCCTGGCTGTCTTCAAGACACCTGGCTACCATCAAGACCCTTGGCTGCCTTCAAGACCCCTGGCTGCCTTCAAGACCCCTGGCTGCCTTCAAAACCCCTGGCTGCCTTCAAGACCCCTGGCTGCCTTCAAGGCCCCTGGCTGCCTTCAAGACCCCTGGCTGCCTTCAAGGCCCCTGGCTGTCTCCAAGACACCTGGCTACCATCAAGACCCCTGGCTGCCTTCAAGACCCCTGGCTGCCTTCAAGACCCCTAGATGCCTTCAAAACCCCTGACTGCCTTCAAGACCCCTGGCTGCTCTCAAGACCCCCTGCTGTCGTCAAGACACCTGGCTACCTTCAAGACCCCTGGCTGCCTTCAAGACCCCTGGCTACCTTCAATCTCAGTAGTAGTAACCAGTTACCAGTAACCAGTGTATCGTTGACTCAACGACCAACCGTCTCTGCCTGAGTCACTATCTGAATTCATATTGTGCTGACCTCAGCAGTATCAAAGGCCCCCTCACATAGGGTACTGTGGGCGGCTAGTCAGTGTTACGAGTGTGAGCAAGGAGATAGGTACGGCTGGCAAGGGCTCTGTCCACATAACTACAATTATACGTAATAACAGCCTACATGAGTATTTCTTACCTAATCCACGTATCGAACCCCCACATGATAAATGGTGACAGCGGTGTGGGGCGTGGATTTACGTTTTTAAGGGTAATTCAAGGCGTTAGAAGGCTGTTTGTGAGTAGCGGCAGGGTCAAAAGGTGAACCTCCAGCCAGCCGCTATACCCTCACGCACCACCTCCAGCCAGCAGCCTCACTACCCTCACTCAAACCACCAGCCTGCAAGCCTGTTGCAGCCGTTTCAAGCTTCCTGGCTTAGTTCGTGTGCTAATTGCTTCAATCTCCGAGGGGTTGACCCGGATTTTGCAATTAAGCCAGTCAGTAAGCCAGACTGTGGAAGTGAACGCCAGTCAGCCTATCATCCAGCCTGTCTCCTGTCATCCAACTGCTCCTCCGTGCTTTGTGCATCGTTACACGTCTTCCAGTCAGCCATTCTCGTGGGGTAAGCCAGTCAGCCAACCCAGCTTCTAACCCAGCTGAGAGAGAGAAGTAAGCCACGCAGTAAGAAGTAAGCCAAGTTCCTCTGAAGTATTGTTTATATCGCTTTGTGCTCCCTGTTGGATGCTAAGAGTGGTTTTCACCATTCCTGTGGCATAGAGTGGCTTAAGCCACCTTCGTGGGTAGAGAGTGGAGTCCGCACCAGTGAGCGCCAGCAGAGTCACACCCACCACCCCCCCTCTACTCACACCGCCCCACCACCACCACTCTCTCCCACCACCAGACACCTCATCTACCTGTGGTTGTTTGCACCCTTGTACCGGGTCCTAGTACTGTTTTGGCTCACATAATTGGTCAAGAGATTGTAGCTGGTGCCAACGATAAAGCCAGTTATGTGAGTTCACCTAGAAAGCACATTTCTTCACAACAACAGTGTGAGTGTAGGAGGAAACACCACCCGCCCACAGGACAACATCTTCACCTCATCACCAGTAATCGCCCGTCTACTACTCCAGACTCCAGTGATAATTTTCTTGAGACATTTTTCTTGCATTTAAAGACATTTGCGTGTGTGAGACATTTATAGTAAATTGCTTGTGTACTCTAAACCTTGTGTTTTTCAGTGTAAATGCAGTATTTCTTTGACTCATTATTTTTACAATATTTTTCAGTGTTTTCATTTATCTTATATTTTTTTATTCTGTGTTTTTCTTTATGCTACTCCTGTCTGTAGTAAGTATTATTGTGTAGTGTACCAGTCAGTCACCCTGTGTGAAGTGATTCATTTTTTTTATTGTATTCTTTTAGCGTTGTATTCTCCAGTAATTGTCATTGTATTTCATGCAGTGATATTCACCCCAGTATACTAAATTATCCATTCATTTCTATGTGTGTCTTTTTTTTTCGTATGCCAGCAGTGTCTCATTCCTCTAATTTTTTTCGCAGACTGTGTACCATTATTTTTGCCAGCAAATTTTTGTCGTATCAGTCACAGCAAGATTTTGTTGTATCAGTCACAGCAGGATTTTGTTGTAAGAATATATTATAATGAAGTGTGCTCCGTCACTGTAAGTGTTAACCTACCTGTTTTGTTCCTGTGTTTTATTTTATTATTAATTTTTATATTTCTTTGAACAAATTCATTCTTGATGAAATTTTAATTACCTTTAACGTAAAGTGTTTTCTTTACTCTGCTTGAGTAAATTGTTTTGTCTAATTTACAATTAAGAGTTAAAGTGTTCAATCAGTTTATTTTTTTTTCTCTTCATAATTTTATTTCATTATTTTACCTGAGTTTTCCCAGTGACACTTTATTACTGCAGTGATTATTTCTACACCTTATTGGTTGCACTTGTTCTGCAGTGAATTATTTTCTTTTATTGATATTTTTATGAATTATATTTTAATTTTGTCTATGCATTCTTAGAAAATACTTAAATTTCCCAGTTAACAATTTAGTAATTTTATTTTATACTTTTTACATTGATTTAAAATTTAATTAATTAATTTCTTTATTAGCAAGAGTAAAGACAGCTCATTTTGAATTTAATTCAGTCTCCAGTAATATTTTTACTTGTATATTTCAATGTAAATTTTTTTTTTCTTGGTCAATAGTCCTTTAAATTGAGTTGTCCTTCCTCTTGCAGTGTATCTTAGACATTATTTTTTATTACTTCTGCAGAATTAGTTGTATATCTTTTATTTCAATTCTAGAATTTTATATCATTTTATTGTTCATTATTTTTGCCTTATTTGTTCTCGTGTTACTTTGCCATTATGTCTCACATACCGTCAAGTGATACTTTAGTGAATGTCGACACTCAGACCTCTCAGGCTACTGCTGGTCCTGTCATCAGTCCTCACAGTTCCTTACCGACTGACAGACCGACCCAGACACCGAGATATTATAGTTATACTCGTGATTCCCTTGATGCGTTACCTTTATTCAATGGCCATGTACATAGTCTTGAAGCATGGTTTGCAGCCATTCGTTCTCGTGCTAGTGCTCTAGGTGAAGGTCCTCCTTCAGAGGAAAGTCTTATCAGACTTGCTAAAGAAGCTCTTTATCGATCTCCTGCTGCTGTTCACGTTGTTGATCTCCTTGATATGCGAGACTTCAGGAATCTTACTAAGTGGTCACAATATGAGGAACTGATTCGTTCTTTCCTTGTCCCAGTAAAAACAGCTGATCCATATGTCGTTCTTAGAGAACTAGTGAATGCTACACCCATGAGTAATGAATTGTTGAGTGCATTTGCTGTTAGATTAGACAAACTTTTATCATCATTTATCAATGCTGTCCAATCATCATCTTTTCTCCCTGAAGAGGCTAAACCATTTACAGAATCACTTGCTAAAATAGCAGCTTTTGGAGCAATCAAAGAACTAATGCCGCCTGCTTCTGTGTGTGCTTATGAGGCTCATCCTCCAACTGTAACGATGGAACCACTTACAGCTTTAAATCATGTACGTTCCTTGTGCCCCCAGGGTACTTTCCCTTGTATTAAAAGTAATGTCACAAATATGCCTCAGTCTGCACCACCTCTTGTTTGCGCCACAGAGACAAATCGTGGTCGTCAACCATCTCAGAGATCACCAAGAACCAGTGTACAGAGTCGTTATACACCTCGTAGTATTCATAGTACATTCAGTAACCATAGTCGGCGGAATTGTTACAACTGTGGTTTCCGTGGCCATATTGCAATTAATTGTCCTGATAGTTACCCTAAGAGACGTCGTACTGATGATGAGTACTCAGATCTTCCCTACTGTACTTATCATAGAATACATGGACATGACACATCTGAGTGTAATGCTCTCTATAACCTTCAGTACTCTAGGTCTTTCCGTGGTCGTTCCAACCGCAGAACCCGTAGAGGAAACAGATCTCGTGGTTTTCAAAATAACCAGAACCAGGCTCATTCTTTTAATTCTCAAACTAACCAGAACCAGGCTCGTTCTTCCAATTCGGGGAAATTCGAGCGCCCCAGTCAAACCGTCCCATGGTGACAGTAGGTGATAATGAGTACACCATCCCCGTTCACAATTCCTTTGAAGCCTTAAGCAGTCTCGAGAATGACAACCCTGCTGATGATGTTGCTTCACATGTCTCTGACATAGATGATTTTGGGGATGGAGTAGAACAAGTTTTTTCTGATGACAATCCACCTTTTTGTTTGCACATAACTTCCAATGCAACCATAGGCCCTATAGTGCAAGCATCTGTTTATAATGCGCCCGTTCATTTGTTCATGGACTCTGGTGCGCAAGTCAATATTATTAGGTCTAGTTTGTTTAAGGATAAGAAGTTACGACATGTCCTTCTCGTAGAACCGACTCCCGTGTCCTCCCTTAGTGGAGTATCTGGTTCTCACATGCGTGTCCGAGGTCGGACTTCCCTAACCTTTTCTATCCAAGGTAGAGACTTCACTGCTTCCTTCCTTGTTGTTGACCAGATTACTTTCCCTGGTGACCTTCTACTGGGATTTGCTTCCATGCGAGACTTACGCATTGTGCTCGACCCTTATCGATGGCATGCACAAATTGACGACTTGATCGTTCCATTCTGGGGTTACCAGCTTGGATCAGAAATCTGTTATACTGCTGCAGAGTATGATGTACGGATTAAGTCCTTACAAGCTAATGCATTCTCCAGTAGCGTACCCAAGCGGTCAGGCACTGGTAATTCTGTCACTCCCATCAGTGTTCCACCTATACCTTCAGATTTGCAGGATAGTCCGATGCCTCAAGTGTCCGAGGACGCTCAGATTGCCTCGAGTGCACAACCTATCCCTGCAATGCCTGCTAGTTCGAGTAGTAGTTTCTCCACAGGGGACGCCTTGTCGGAAAACAATTACTTGCAACTAGTAATGCCATCTCTTGTTGATGTCACATGCCGTCTGCAGAAAGACGTTTCTGTTGCGGCTAGTGCTCTCACTAGAGGATCTGTAGTTGTTCCTAGTGTTCCAGATGGTGATAACGTCCTAGTTGACAGTGATTCCTGCAAAGTAAAAGGTCTATTTGTTGAACCATCCTTACATGTTGTACGAGATAGTAAGATCCATTTCTACCTGGCCAACACTTCTGGTCACAGTGTTCGCCTTAGAGCAAATACCAATCTTGTTGACCTTGTTCACTATCCTTACCCTGTTCAGGTAGAGGATGAGTTGTCACCTGACCAGTGGGTCGGTGCTATTTCTGCCGGGGAGACCTCATCCACTTCACTGGATCAATCTGTTCCACCAGTAGAGGAGAAAGACTTAGCTCCCACTGACTTCCCAGATGAAGTCAAGCGTTTGTTGACTCTGTTGAACAAACGTCGTAAAGCCATTGCTTTACCAGGTGAGAAGATGGGTATAACGAACTTATTGTCCCATCGTATTCCACTTGAACCTGGTACTAGACCTATCTACATACCTGTGTACAGAATGCCTCATTCACAAGTTGCTGTCGCAGAAGAATTGATCAATCAAATGCTTGATGATGGAGTTATTGCACCTAGCAATTCCCCTTGGAATGCACCCTTGATACTAGTACCTAAGAAGGATGGTACTTGGCGTCCAGTAATTGACTTTAGGAAGTTAAACGCAAAAACCATTCCAGATCGCTTTCCACTCCCTGTACTGGGTGATCTTTTACGTAATATCGGAGATAACAAAGTCTTTTCAACCCTAGATTTGTTACAAGGGTTTTGGCAAGTCCCTCTTCACGAGGACAGCCAAGAGCTAACTGCATTCTCCACTCCTACAGGTCATTATCACTTCCTCCGTATGGCATTTGGATTACGATCTTCCCCTATCATGTTCTCAAGGCTCATGACTAATATCTTTAGAGGTCTCATAGGTAATGCACTTATGGTGTACTTAGATGACGTAATCGTCATGTCTAAAGACGTGGATACACACTTGAAAAGACTTGATGTAGTACTTGGTAAGCTTGAAGAAACCAATTTAAAGATCAAACTGTCAAAATGTCAATTTTTCAGATCAGAAATTAAGTTTCTTGGTCACGTAGTCACTCCTAGAGGGGTTACGACTGACCAAAGTAAAGTAACTGCAGTACTAAATTTTCCAACTCCCAAAACTGCTGATGCCGTAAGATCCTTTGTGGGCTTAGCAGGTTTTTATAGATCTTTCATTGCCAATTTTTCTTCCATAGCTGCTCCTCTAACTGAGTTGCTTAAGAAAGATGCTCCTTTTGTTTGGACCTTCCGTCAAGAAAGAGCATTCCAAACTCTAAAAGAAAAACTAACATCTGCTCCAATTTTGAAATTTCCAGATTTTTCTAAGCCTTTCTATCTGACAACTGATGCTAGTTCAATTGGCATAGGTGCCGTACTAGCTCAGAAGACCGATGGCAAGTACAACGCAGTTGCATTTGCTAGCCGAGTCCTTACAAAGGCTGAACGTAATTATACAGTAACTGAGCAAGAAGCTTTAGCAATAGTATGGTCTTTAAAGCACTTCCGAGACATTATTTATCAGTACTCTGTTCATGTCTTGACAGATCATGCTCCACTGATACCCTTATTCCAGAACAAACAACCTACTGGAAGGTTAGCTAGATGGACCTTGACTATCCAAGAGTTCAATCCCACCTTTGAGCATTTACCTGGCAAGTCAAATGTAGTCGCAGATGCCTTATCGCGACATGTTAGTATAGTAACTGCAGACCCTCCATTTAGTGCTGAAGATGTGAAGAATGCTCAACGAACAGATCCCATGTGGTCTGGTGTGATACGATTCCTGCTCCAGGAAGATCTTATTCTGAATGTGAAGCCACCAGCACCCATCAGTGACTTTGTCATGAACCAAGAATTACTGTATCGAACAGCCGAGTTGGGTACTCCTAGCAGAAGAGTATACCAGTTAGTAATTCCACAGTCACTAGTGAATGTAGCCTTACAGCTAGTTCACGATGTACCAGGTGTTGCACACCCTGGTATGGATCGTTCAGTAAAACAAGCCAGATTGAAATACTTTTGGCCTCGAATGGCAACTGATATTTCTGAGTATGTTAAGAAATGTAGTGTCTGCATGCAACATAAAGGCAATGCTAATGGTCCTAATCCAATCCAAGTGTATCCAACTACTAGCGAACCTTGGGAAAGAGTTGCGCTAGATTTGTTAACTAATTTCCAATGTTCCCTCCAAGGCAACAAACATCTGTGTGTTATGGTAGACCATTTCACCAGATATTGTGAGTTAGTTCCTATTGCAGATAAGACTGCCGAGACAGTAGCTAAAGCATTTAAAGAACGCATTATCTGCAGGCATACCACCCCTAAGTCCCTAGTAACAGATAATGGAGGTGAATTCTGTAATGAAATTCTTGAAAATTTGTGTACCTTGTACAAGATCTCTAAATCCACCATTGTCCCTCATCATCCTGCCAGCAATGGGTTAGCGGAACGAACCAATAAGAAAGTACTTGATGTCTTGAGAGCCACTATCAATCCCAACAGTGAAACTTGGGATGAAGTTATACCTGATGTGCAGTGTGCTATAAATTCTGCTTACAATGTTTCTATAGGTGACACTCCACATTATGCATTGTATGGTGTAGATAAACGTTTGCCTTATGAGTTGTTATATTCTAATCCGAAACCAAATTACAACCCTGATGATTTCGTAGCAACTCGTACCAGCTTAGCTCAAAGTGTTTTTAGAAGAATCCGTGAAACACTTCATAAATCAACAGCTGAATTCACAAGAGTCGCAAACATTCGATCAAGGCCATCCAAAATCAAAGTAGGTTCGAGAGTTATGCTGATTAACTTTAACAAAACGTCTGCAATGCCAAAGCTTGATCAAAAGTTTGTTGGTCCTTATCGAGTAGTTGAACATATCACTGGTAATAAGTATAAGGTTAGAGAGATTAGTACTGGTCAGTATAAAGAATCGCATTTGGATCATATGAAGTTAGTATGTGATGATAATGATGTTCCAACCCAGACTAATGTGACAGACTCTGACAATCCTCCTGATCCTGTACTCTCTTCCTCTGATACTCAGTCAGACGATCAACCTGAATGTCGTTATTCCCTACGTACACGACAGGTATTGAGAAATCCTCAAGTATCATTTGTAACTTCCAATTCAGATTTGCCTCAAATACAGCATGAGTTAGTCAATGCTACAGAGTTTGATCCTCCCAGAGATGACACCCATTCTGCATATGCCAATCTTACCCTAGCAGAGTTGGGGTTAAATGTAAATAACCTGTATAGATGAATAATTACAGTATCAACTTATCAGTATTCAAGAATTTTTTTTTTGTGTTCATGTTCTCTCCGCATTCTGAGAGTTAACAGTCTAGATTTGCGTGCACCGAATCTGCCTTTCTGTTAAACACTCTTTCTTTGTATATATTCCTTCCTCAGAATCCGTAGATCACATGAAAACAGATCGATCGATCAACATTTTTTTTTTATCACTTGTAATCTCAACGTTGAGTTCGTTGTTCATTTGTTGAGTTTTAAGTTGTACTATAGTATACTTTGTATTGCATTACAGTTTCAGTTACGTAAGCTTCCATTCCAATGTTCTACTTATGTAGGTTATAATGTTTAATTGTTGTGTACTTTGACATTGTATAGAATCAGCCCAAGCCGTATACCTGCCATCTCTAGTTTGTATTAGTTGTATGTCGGGACGACATACGTTAGCGTCGCCGAGCTCTCAGTAGTAGTAACCAGTTACCAGTAACCTCAGTAGTAGTAACCAGTGTAAAGTTGACTCAACGACCAACCGTCTCTGCCTGAGTCACTATCTGAATTCATATTGTGCTGACCTCAGCAGTATCAAAGGCCCCCTCACATAGGGTACTGTGGGCGGCTAGTCAGTGTTACGAGTGTGAGCAAGGAGATAGGTACGGCTGGCAAGGGCTCTGTCTACATAACTACAATTATACGTAATAACAGCCTACGTGAGGAAAAATTACCAAAAACAACTGGTGGGAGCTCCATTGTTGGTGCTAGGGAGGATAGAAGTAAGACAGGGAAACATGCACCAACAGGGAATACAGTCACAGAAACCCAAGGCAAGCGGAAACCAAGACTGTGCACATACTATGCACTTGGTATCTGCTGGCATGGGAAATCTGGAAAAACAGATGGGACATGCAACTATGACCACCCTAGAAAATGCCATGCCCATATGAAAACAGGAAAATGCAAACTCCCTTCCTGTAAGCTTTTTCACCCTGAAATGTGTACCTCTTCAGTACAGGAAAGACTGTGCTATAACTTAAATTGCCAGGCATACCATCTAAAGGGGACAAAAAGATACAAAACATCCAGGCCAGGGGAAAACCTGGGTAGCCACAGCCACTCAAGAGGGAGAGGTTTTTTAGTGCCAGGAAGGAAAAAAAACTGGCAGGAAATGGCAGAAATCGTACACCAAATCCAGTCATTCCTGGAGTGGAACCACAGTCGATGGCCTCCACTCCAAACCAACAGATACAGATACTAATGCCGAAAAAAAAATCCCCCCCCAGTACCAACAATACCACCAGTCCGACAACATTCTTCTTTGCAAATATACAGGGTCTAAAGCCAGCTACAAACAACAAAATACCTTTCATCCGTGGACTGCTTGCAGAGGCAAAGGCAATGTTCGCGGCTTTCACTGAGACCCACATAAAGGATCACTTGGACAACGAAGTATGGATCCCAGGTTACAACCTATACAGATGTGACAGAGTGAACAGGCAAAAGGGGGGGGTTGGCCTGTACATTGCAGAGTCACTTGTTTGCACAGAACTGCTTAATGCCTCAAATGACGTAGTGGAAGTTTTAGCAGTAAAGGTCGAGAACCAAAACCTAGTCATTGTGGTAGTCTACAAGCCTCCGGATGCAACATCCCAGCAATTCCAGGAACAGCTGTTAAAAATTGACCACTGTCTGGAAAATCTTCCAGCTCCTGCACCCAACATCTTGCTCCTGGGGGATTTCAACTTAAGGCACCTAAAATGGAGGAATATAGCAAATAATATTGTTGCAGAAAAAACACCAGGAGGCAGCTCTGATGAAAACTCACACTCACACGAGCTTTTAAATCTCTGCACAAAATTCAATTTAAACCAGCAAATAATAGAGCCTACAAGACTGGAGAATACACTAGACCTCATCTTCACTAACAATGATGATCTGATAAGAAATGTCACCATATCAAAAACAATATACTCAGATCACAACATAATTGAGGTTCAGACATGTATGCATGGAGCCCCAGACCGACAAAATGAGACTAGTCATGAGGGAGCATTCACCAAATTCAACTTCAATAACAAAAACATAAAGTGGGACCAAGTAAACCAAGTCCTAACCGATATAAGCTGGGAAGATATACTAAGCAACACAGACCCAAACTTATGCCTAGAACAGATTAACTCGGTGGCACTCGATGTATGCACAAGGCTTATTCCTCTAAGAAAAAGGAGGAGTAGATGTAAAATAGAAAGAGACAGGCGCTCCCTTTACAGGCGACGGAAAAGAATAACAGAGCGGCTAAAAGAGGTCAATATATCTGAAATGCGCAGGGAGACACTGGTCAGAGAAATAGCAAGCATCGAACTTAAGCTAAAAGAATCCTTTAGGAGTCAGGAATCGCGGGAAGAACTAAAAGCCATAAATGAAATCGAAAGAAACCCAAAGTATTTCTTCTCCTATGCCAAATCAAAATCGAGAACAACGTCCAGTATTGGGCCCCTACTTAAACAAGATGGGTCCTACACAGATGACAGCAAGGAAATGAGTGAGCTACTCAAGTCCCAATATGACTCAGTTTTTAGCAAGCCGCTAACCAGACTGAGAGTCGAAGACCAAAATGAATTTTTTATGAGAGAGCCACAAAATTTGACTAACACAAGCCTATCCGATGTTATCCTGACGCCAAATGACTTCGAACAGGCGATAAATGACATGCCCATGCACTCTGCCCCAGGGCCAGACTCATGGAACTCTGTGTTCATCAAGAACTGCAAGAAGCCCCTATCACGAGCCTTTTCCATCCTATGGAGAGGGAGCATGGACACGGGGGTCGTCCCTCAGTTACTAAAAACAACAGACATAGCCCCACTCCACAAAGGGGGCAGTAAAGCAACAGCAAAGAACTACAGACCAATAGCACTAACATCCCATATCATAAAAATCTTTGAAAGGGTCCTAAGAAGCAAGATCACCACCCATCTAGAAACCCATCAGTTACACAACCCAGGGCAACATGGGTTTAGAACAGGTCGCTCCTGTCTGTCTCAACTACTGGATCACTACGACAAGGTCCTAAATGCACTAGAAGACAAAAAGAATGCAGATGTAATATATACAGACTTTGCAAAAGCCTTCGACAAGTGTGACCATGGCGTAATAGCGCACAAAATGCGCGCTAAAGGAATAACAGGAAAAGTCGGTCGATGGATCTATAATTTCCTCACTAACAGAACACAGAGAGTAGTCGTCAACAGAGTAAAGTCCGAGGCAGCTACGGTGAAAAGCTCTGTCCCACAAGGCACAGTACTAGCTCCCATCTTGTTCCTCATCCTCATATCCGACATAGACAAGGATGTCAGCCACAGCACCGTGTCTTCCTTTGCAGATGACACCCGAATCTGCATGACAGTGTCTTCCATTGCAGACACTGCAAGGCTCCAGGCGGACATCAACCAAATCTTTCAGTGGGCTGCAGAAAACAATATGAAGTTCAACGATGAGAAATTTCAATTACTCAGATATGGTAAACATGAGGAAATTAAATCTTCATCAGAGTACAAAACAAATTCTGGCCACAAAATAGAGCGAAACACCAACGTCAAAGACCTAGGAGTGATTATGTCGGAGGATCTCACCTTCAAGGACCATAACTTTGTATCAATCGCATCTGCTAGAAAAATGACAGGATGGATAATGAGAACCTTCAAAACTAGGGAGGCCAAGCCCATGATGACACTCTTCAGGTCACTTGTTCTATCTAGGCTGGAATATTGCTGCACTCTAACAGCACCTTTCAAGGCAGGTGAAATTGCCGACCTAGAAAATGTACAGAGAACTTTCACGGCGCGCATAACGGAGATAAAACACCTCAATTACTGGGAGCGCTTGAGGTTTCTAAACCTGTATTCCCTGGAACGCAGGAGGGAGAGATACATGATTATATACACCTGGAAAATCCTAGAGGGACTAGTACCAAACTTGCACACGAAAATCACTCACTACGAAAGCAAAAGACTTGGCAGACGATGCACCATCCCCCCAATGAAAAGCAGGGGTGTCACTAGCACGTTAAGAGACCATACAATAAGTGTCAGGGGCCCGAGACTGTTCAACTGCCTCCCAGCACACATAAGGGGGATTACCAACAGACCCCTGGCAGTCTTCAAGCTGGCACTGGACAAGCACCTAAAGACAGTTCCTGATCAGCCGGGCTGTGGCTCGTACGTTGGTTTGCGTGCAGCCAGCAGCAACAGCCTGGTTGATCAGGCGCTGATCCACCAGGAGGCCTGGTCACAGACCGGGCCGCGGGGGCGTTGACCCCCGAAACTCTCTCCAGGTAAACTCCAGGTCCAGGTGAGTATTTCTTACCTAATCCACGTATCGAACCCCCACATGATATCAAAACCCCTGGCTGCCTTCAAGACCCCTGGCTGCCTTCAAGGCCCCTGGCTGTCTCCAAGACACCTGGCTACCATCAAGACCCCTGGCTGCCTTCAAGACCCCTGGCTGCCTTCAAGACCCCTGGATGCCTTCAAAACCCCTGACTGCCTTCAAGACCCCTGGCTGCTCTCAAGACCCAGTGCTGTCGTCAAGACACCTGGCTACCTTCAAGACCCCTGGCTGCCTTCAAGAGCCCTGGCTGCCTTCAAGACCCCTGGCTGCCTTCAAGACCACTGGCTGCCTTCAAGACCCCTGGCTACCATCAAGACCCCTGGCTGCCTTCCAGACCCCTGGCTGCCTTCAAGACCTCTGGCTGCCTTCAAGACCCCTCGCTGTCTTTAAGAAACCTCGCTACCATCAAGATCCTGGCTGCCTTCAAGACCCCTGGCTGCCTTCAAGACCCCTGGCTGTCTTCAAGACACCTGGCTACCATCAAGACTCCTGGCTGCCTTCAAGACCCCTGGCTGCCTTCAAGACCCCTCGCTGTCTTGAAGAAACCTCGCTACCATCAAGATCCTGGCTGCCTTCAAGACCCCTGACTGTCTTCAAGACACCTGGCTACCATCAAGACCCTGGCTGCCTTCAGGACCCCTGGCTGCCTTCAAGACCCCTGGCTGTCTTCAAGACACCTGGCTACCATCAAGACTCCTGGCTGCCTTCAAGACCCTTGGCTTCCTCCCACCCCCCTGGCTGGCTTCAAGAGGGACCAGACAGATACCTAAAGTCAATACCCTATCAGCCGGGCTGTGGTTCGTACGTTGGACTACGTGCGGCCAGCAGTAACAGCCTGGTTGATCAAATCCTGATCCACCGGGAGGCCTGGTCAAGAACTGGGCCACGGGGGTGTTGACCCCCGGAATACCCTCCAGGTAGCCCTGCTACTAGTACTGTTGAAAGTGTTCCTTGTCATCCAAGCCATTGATCACGTCCAGACAACTACTACTACTACTACTACTACTACTACTACTACTACTACTACTACTACTACTACTACTACTACTACTACTACTACTGTTATCACTGTCTTCAGTGTCATTATCCCTAACCTAGGCAGGCCCTGGGTGACTAGGGCCTGCCTAGCATGGGCTTGTAGGCCTGTTGCAGTTCTCCTTTCTTATGTTAAAGCTAGTATTGCTCACAGTAGAGATCCTTAAAGGATACGCCTAGTAGTTATTGCCCAGCCTGATAGTTTTCAGACTGGTAGTTGTCAGCCTGGCAGTTATCGGACTGGTAGTTATCAGACTGATAACTACCAGTCTGGGTTGGAAGAATTTATCCTCCATTGACACTCTGTTGTCAGTTCTTCCGCATCCCCCCCCTTTCCCCTGTTACGAGGTGCCTACATTGGACTGTGGGCTGCTAGTACCAACAGCCCACTAGATCAGTCTATCCTGGCGTGGGAACGGGCCGTGAGGAGGTTCTGCAAGAACCCTTGGTGCGTTGAAGGTTCAGGAGGAGAGATAGGCTCTCCAACTTGGGGCTCTTGATCCAGGCAACGGGATCTGATCTCATTACGAAACTGCTCCTCATTGTCCACACGATGCATGGCCCGTCCGGATTTAGCGTTTTCCCTCAATTATATAAAGAAAAAGGAAAAAAATGTCAATCCTTTTACTCACAGAGGCTTATTCTTCTTCAGGGCCAGAGTATGGAGCACGCCGGTCCATGACGTCCCACGGTCCATGACGTCCCACGGTCCATGACGTCCCACGGTCCATGACGTCCCACGGTCCATGACGTCCCACGGTCCATGACGCCCCACGGTCCATGACGTCCCACGGTCCATGACGTCCCACGGTCCATGACGTCCCACGGTCCATGACGCCCCACGGTCCATGACGTCCCACGGTCCATGACGTCCCACGGTCCATGGCGTCCCACGGTCCATGACGTCCCACGGTCCATGACGTCCCACGGTCCATGACGTCCCACGGTCCATGACGCCCCACGGTCCATGACGCCCCACGGTCCATGACGTCCCACGGTCCATGACGTCAGTCCCACGGTCCATGACGTCCCACGGTCCATGACGTCAGTCCCACGGTCCATGACGTCCCACGGTCCATGACGTCCCACGGTCCATGACGTCCCACGGTCCATGACGCCCCACGGTCCATGACGTCCCACGGTCCATGACGTCCCACGGTCCATGACGTCCCACGGTCCATGACGTCCCACGGTCCATGACGCCCCACGGTCCATGACGTCCCACGGTCCATGACGTCCCACGGTCCATGACGTCCCACGGTCCATGACGTCCCACGGTCCATGACGTCCCACGGTCCATGACGTGCCACGGACCATGACTCCCCACGGTCCATGACGCCCCACGGTCCATGACGTCCCACGCTCCATGACGTCCGTCCCACGGTCCATGACGTCCCACGGTCCATGACGTCCCACGGTCCATGACGTCCCACGGTCCATGACGTCCCACGGTCCATGACGTCCCACGGTCCATGACGTCCCACGGTCCATGACGTCCCACGGTCCATGACGTCCCACGGTCCATGACGTCTCGCAGTCATATGACGTCGTTCACAATAACTTCTCACATCAATTCATACGACTTCCAGGAAAGACATCTGGCAAAGTAGAGACAGAACACGTTTATATGTTCCATTAATTCTCTTATTATAACTCTGTGTTCTCTGCGTGGCCTGATATAGATCATTGTGCTCGTTGTCTGGGCCTGATTTTGATATATTGGGCTCTGCTTTCTGTCTGATATTCAACAATGGGCTTTGTGCCTAGCCTTATGTATATACACAATGGCCTGATATCGGCCATTGTGTATATATCTGGCCGGATTCAGACCATTGTGCTCTATGTCTGGCCGAATACAGAAAAATGTGCTCTATGCCTGGCCGGATACAGACTAACATTTTGCATTTTGATGTTAAATGAAGAAAAAAATTAGTTACTCCATTATAAACAACAAAAACAATAACTCTAACGCCTCAATGCATCTAAAAACAATAACTGAAACGTCTCAGTGGAGCGCAGAAGTAACCTGAAGGACATAGGAGGGATACCTGCAGAGGATCACAACCGCGAGGAGAATGATGGGATGTTTAACGAGAACCTTCATAACAAGATATTCCAAGCCAATGATGGCTCTTTTAATATTTTTTTAGGCTCGTGGATACCCCTTTTAAGGGGGGGCAATTGCAGGCCTATATAATGTACAGAGGAAAGACTGGAACAATGAACACATAACCCGCCCCCTCTCGTGTATATATATATATATATATATATATATATATATATATATATATATATATATATATATATTTGGTATTTATCAGTAACAACACTGCACTAGCCAAGGAGTCGAACCCATGCTGTTTTGGCTCGCCTCATGGTGAGAGAAAAAGCATGACGCCTTAGACCACTAGACCACACAATCCTTAACAATGGTGCATCCAGCCAAGCTAGATGTTGGCTGGTGCAGTGTTGTTATTGATCAATACCACTTGTTCCAGGGGTACAATAATATAATATACTGCTTGTTGAGCTAGTACACAAACAGGGAGTAGAATGAAATTAGCTCAGAGGCGTCCCCACCACCGTATGTCGTTCGATGGTGGGTACAGCATCTAGCTTGGCTGGAGGCGAGCCAAAACAGCATGGGTTCGACTCCTTGGCTAGTGCAGTGTTGTTACTGATAAATACCATATATATATATATATATATATATATATATATATATATATATATATATATATATATATATATATATATATATATATATATATATATATATATTTTTTTTTTTACAACAAACCAGCTGTATCCCACCAAGGCAGGGTGGCCCAAAAAGAAAAACGAAAGTTTCTCTTTTTAAATTTAGTAATTTATACGGGAGAAGGGGTTACTAGCCCCTTGCTCCCGGCATTTTAGTCGCCTCTTACAACACGCATGGCTTATGGAGGAAGAATTCTGTTCCACTTATGGAGATAAGAGGAAATAAACAACAACAAGAACTAGAAAGAAAATAGAAGAAAACCCAGAGGGATGTGTGTCGTGCCGAATATGTAAAACTGGTCAATTAGCAAGAACTCATTTAAAATTAAGTCCTTTCTGAAATTTTGTCTTATACGTTTAAAGATATATTTTTTTCATTAATGTTAATGTAAAATTTTTTAATTTTGCACCAAAAGAATCTTAGAAAACTTACCTAACCTTATTATAACAAGAACAATTTATTTTAGCCTAACCCAACTAAATATATTTTAAATACGTTTACAATAATTTAATACTAAACAAACACAATCAAATACATTTTTTTCTTTAGGTTCAGAATGATTTTTGCGAAATTATTGCATACACAAATTTTCACTTGTCCTATATGGCAAGATGAACGTTGCTATTTAAGCCAAGATCGCAAGTTCTGCCTATTCGGCACGACATATATATATATATATATATATATATATATATATATATATATATATATATATATATATATATATATATATATATATATATATATATATATATATATATATATATATATATATATATATATATATATATAAAAGATAACATGATAAGTGTAAGTGGCCCAAGACTTTTCAACAGCTTCCCTTCAAACATAAAGGGGATCGAATAAAAGAGGGTAAAGTTGATGAAAGTCGTTCTCTTTAAAATACACGAAAACTACTTATAAGGGAGATTACTAAGAGAGTTCATGTCGTCTTCAAGTGGGAATTTGGTAAGTTCCTTAAGTTAGCTACTGATCAGCCAGGCTGTGGTTCATAAATAGGACTGCGTACGCCTATTAGCAGCAGCCTGGTTCGTCAGACTTCAATCCGCCAGAAGGCCTGGTCTGGAACCGGGCCGCAGGAGCAGTTACCCTTCTGATATCAGGAATGAGCATCCCTTGATACAGGCCATTATGTGCTCTGTGTCTGACCTGATACACATAATTGTGCTGTAGGTATGTCTTGATACAGTAGATCATGCTTTGTGTACAGCTTATTCCAGGGGTAACATTACTACAAGGTTGGGCGACTATCTTTTAGTGGGTTTGGGGTTGACAAGGATCTGCCACGTATAAGCCAGATTCTCCTTTCTAATGTTTTTGATATGGGTCACTGTGATCTGTTTCTGACCTGATGTAGGTCATTACGCTCAGTACTTTCCAAAGTAAACAAGAGGCCTAGTTATGGACCGGGCCACGGGGGCGTTGATCCCCGGAGTCTACCCTCCAGGTAGACCCCAGTACTCTCCAGTGCTGCAGCAGCATCGATGTGCGACTCAGAATTCCAGCAATGGTTTGTTGCCGAGTAAGTTATTACACCTTAACTACTAGGCTAGTAAGACCCAAACCAACTAGCCGCCATCTTTTTTTCCTCTAGGGGAAAAATATTGTATTTTCTTTAATGACAAGCAATATATCACTATTATGAAAATACTAATGGTGTCCTTAAGCACATTGATTTCTTGTCATGTGGTTTTAATGTTGAGATAATGTGTTGTGGATGAGTGACTTCAAATGACTTATATATAATTTTAACTCTGCACGACGGGTAGGCAGGAAGGGGAGAGAGGCAGGCAGAGGCAGTAAGCAGGTAGGCTGGCAGGCAGAGAGGAAGGAAGCAGGTAGGCTGGCAGGCAGAGAGGAAGGAAGCAGGTAGGCTGGCAGGCAGAAAGGAAGGAAGCAGGTAGGCTGGCAGGCAGAGAGGAAGGAAGCAGGTAGGCTGGCAGGCAGAGAGGAAGGAAGCAGGTAGGCTGGCAGGCAGAAAGGAAGGAAGCAGGTAGGCTGGCAGGCAGAGAGGAAGGAAGCAGGTAGGCTGGCAGGCAGAGAGGAAGGAAGCAGGTAGGCTGGCAGGCAGAGAGGAAGGAAGCAGGTAGGCTGGCAGGCAGAAAGGAAGGAAGCAGGTAGGCTGGCAGGCAGAGAGGAAGGAAGCAGGTAGGCTGGCAGGCAGAGAGGAAGGAAGCAGGTAGGCTGGCAGGCAGATAGGAAGGAAGCAGGTAGGCTGGCAGGCAGAGAGGAAGGAAGCAGGTAGGCTGGCAGGCAGAGAGGAAGGAAGCAGGTAGGCTGGCAGGCAGAAAGGAAGGAAGCAGGTAGGCTGGCAGGCAGAGAGGAAGGAAGCAGGTAGGCTGGCAGGCAGAGAGGAAGGAAGCAGGTAGGCTGGCAGGCAGAGAGGAAGGAAGCAGGTAGGCTGGCAGGCAGAAAGGAAGGAAGCAGGTAGGCTGGCAGGCAGAGAGGAAGGAAGCAGGTAGGCTGGCAGGCAGAGAAGAAGGAAGCAGGTAGGCTGGCAGGCAGAGAGGAAGGAAGCAGGTAGGCTGGCAGGTAGGCAGAGGCAGGGAAGTAAGCAGGCAGGCAGGCAGGCAGAGAGAAAGGGAAGCAGGCAGGGAAGCAGGCAAGCAGAGAGCCATGCAGAGTGCAGCTAAAGTGGGCGGTGAGACAGACTTCACATTATGACGGGAGGTGAGGGTCGAGGGAGCCAGGTCACGTCTTGACCCTTGCCTGACCTGTCTAGAGGACGCCCAAGGTCAGTCAAGCAGCAGCGGGGGTGGAATGACCTCAATGTGGCCGTCTCACGCTTACCTGACTTGGAAGACGGGAAAGTCAGGTCCACGAGAAATGATCTGATAGGCACTTTCCCCAGGCCAAGGGAAGGGGAGGGGGAGACACCCCAGGCCAAGGGAAGGGGAGGGGGAGACACGCCAGGCCAAGGGAAGGGGAGGGGGAGACACCCCAGGCCAAGGGAAGGGGAGGGGGAGACACGCCAGGCCAAGGGAAGGGGGACATGTCAAGGAGGATATAATGAAACCTTTATTAATATAACTTCTTAGGGGTTTTTTGACCGGTCAAAACCCCCAGCAATGGTTCTGACCAGTCAAAAAGAGACAAAAACTTAAGCTTTAGGACCTTCACTCTTTCTCATCCACGTGACTCGTTTTGTTTATATTTCACACACAGGGTAGCTAGTTTACTGAGCAGTGCCACTCGTACTTTGAGTGAAGACGACTTCTAAAAGCAGCACAGTACATCCTAGTTGACACGTCGTTCGTTAATACCAACACCATAACTGGCTGTTACAATATACAGATATCAAAACCTTGCAAATTTGCGTTTACTAATTGCAACAAATTCTGTTTTATTTTTGTTGTTGTTAAAATAATACCAGGTTTAGTTAAACCATGGGCATGAGGGTGAAAAATATACCTTGTACATGAATGGTATACAATACCGACAAGATGAATTAGACACAGGTACAATATCTGGGTATCTTTATTTATAGACGTTTCGCCATCCAATGGCTTTATAAATACAAATTTAAAGGATGGTGAAGAGCACCGTAGTCTTCAGACTCCGGTTCTCATCACCAACTCCGAGGCTGAGGGACTGATTTCCTCGTCTTTTGTATGTAGTCCTACACTCTTCCTGTTATGTCCTAGAATTTGTATTGATAAAGCCACCGGTTGGTGATAAGTCTAGAAATAAAGACACCCAGACGTTGCACATGTGTCTAATTCTTGTTCTTCATGAATAAACGTTCTCTCTCATTCTGCTCTTGTGATCTGTTGCAGTGCAAGACATAGTATTGGAATGTGTCTTTATCCTCCTCTCCACACACTTGACATTCTCTTTCCTCTGGGTCTGGTAACACAGCTTACTACAACATAAATGAATCCTGGATACCGCCCCCTCTACTCTTTTTTCTTCTTCTTTCCATTCACAGTTGTTTTATCTGATGTAACCTTACGGACTTACTCTATAGATGTTCAATTTGAAATTTCTTCGTAATTTGCTGTTTCTCCAACCCTGAAGTCAATATTTTGTGTGTGTTTGCTCCTATATCTGCAAATTCATCAGCTTCATCATTCCCTGCGATGGCAGCATATGGCATCGACACAAATTTTATAAATATTTTGTCTTTCTTTAGCATTTATATGTTTCATTTCTTGACGAGACGAGATCCAAACTTTTGTGAACATCTCCAAAATTTCCGACATAACCCTAACATCAGTGGACTTTGAGAAAGCCATTGACAACATGCCAATGGGCCTTATATATGGAAATAAATGGTATAAAATACCGACACAATGGAAATATAAACACAAATGCAGTATAATGTGATCCTTTATTGACAACGTTTCACCCACACAGTGGGCTTTCTCAAGTCACACACGGATCTACCTGGGGTTGGAAGGTACGAGAGTATTTATAGTCAGAATGTTGAGGTCAGGTGAAGAATGCTGCATCTGATGATCTACCGGGTGGGGTTATAGAGTCTTGGGTAGCTTGGCAGGGGTATTGGACAAGTTGTAGACCTTCTGCAGTGTTCTATGTTCTTATGTGGGATAGCGACGAAGAAGTTTCTTGGCGAGTGGTTCAGCTATGTTATAGAAGCCATTGTTCTGGTTGAAATTGTTGGTTATAGAGATAAACGATGATTCCAGGATTCTTCTGTATTGAGTGTTGTCTTCTGTGGCTATAAGTCTTGAGTTTCTGTAGTTAATTAAATGGTTGTGTGAATTGCGATGTTGTACACAGGCATTCCTTGTATCGTCAGTCCTGCTTGCATATTGGTGTTCTGAAATACGTGTTTGGAGGTCTCTTGATGTTTCGCCCACATATAATTTGTTGCAGTCATTACAAGGGATTATGTATACCCCTGCAGAGGATGGAGGTTTGTCCTGTCTACTACTGGTGATGTCCTTGATGGTCGTGGTTGTGGAGGTAGATACTTGGAATGATGTTTTGGCAAAGATGTTGGAAACATGTTTGGCAATGGAGTTGGTGGGAAGGACTATGTATCTCTTCTCGGCAGTCTTCTCTGGGTGTGTTGAAGATGTTTAATGCTCGCCGTTTGCAGTCTCTGATGAAGTGACGAGGATAGTGGAGTTTGGAAAATACGTGTTCAATTATAGTGCATTCTTCCTCAAGGAACTCGTTGCTGCAGATTCTGAGTGCACGCAGGAAGAAGCCTATAATTACACCACGTTTGGTTTTGGTGTCGTAGTGGGAGTAGAAGTGGAGAAGATCGTTTTGGTTGGTGGGTTTTCGATAGACTTTAAAACGAAGTTCGTGGTCAGCTTTGCAGAGTAGAACATCAAGGAAAGGAAGAGTGTTGTCGACTTCTTCTTCAAGTGTGAACTGGATTGAAGGCTCGACCTGGTTGAGCTTGTCTTGGAGAGCTTGAACGTTGAAGCGTTTAGGAGTTATGAGGAGAATGTCGTCAACATAACGGAGCCAGGTGACAGACGAAGGAATAATGGTGGAGAAACGTTCGGCTTCTAGATGTTCCATGTATAGGTTCGCCAGGACTGCACTGAGTGGCGAACCCATGGGTAGTCCAAAAGTCTGCTGAAAGAGGTGATTTTCGAAAGAGAAACACGTAAAGCCAACACATAGTTCAACAAGGTCGATGAAATCGCTGGCTGGAATGGGAAGATCAAGTGAATCGTCAATTTTCCTGCGCAAGAGATCGATGGCTTGTTTAGTAGGTACTTTAGTGAATAGGGAAGTCACGTCAAGGCTGGAAAGTTTCTTGTTCCTGATGTTGATGTTGCGAATGCGATTGAGAAGATCACCTGAGTGTTTGAGATGTGCTGGACTGATAGTGCCCAAGAGTTTAGAGAGGTGTTTGGCGAGAATTCCTGAGAGCTGGTGGGGAGCACTGCCTATTCCCGAGGATATGGGCCTCAGTGGGATACCAGGCTTGTGAGTCTTTGGCAGGCCGTACATTCTGGCAGGTCTGGGGTTGCTGGGCATGGTGTGCAGAAGTTTCTTCCCTTGTTCTGAGCCCCTCAGAATGCGGCGAGTCCTTTGAAGAAAAGTTTTAGTAAGGTTGTCCACTTGGTTAGTTGTGAGAGGTTTGTAGGTATCTGGGTCATTAAGTAGATTGAGCATTTTGTTCCTGTAATCTTCAGTGTTCATGATAACAACACCACCTCCTTTATCAGCGGTGGTGACCCTGATGGTCGTGTCTTCTGCTAAACCTTTGAGTGCATTGATGTAACGTCGAGGTATGACTGGGGAGCTGGAGTGGGAGCTTGGACGCGGGGGTCATCTAACAAGCGCTAAAAACAACAGATATAGCCCCACTCCACAAAGGTGGCAGTAAATGAATAGCAAAGAATTGCAATTAGATAGCACTAACGTAACACATCATAAAAATGATCCTTGAAGGGATTCTAAGAAGAAATCACCAACCACTTGCATTCCCAATAATTGCACAACCCAGGGCAGCATGGATTCACAGCAGGTCGCTCCTGCCTTTCGCAACTACTGGACCACTATGGCATGGTCTCGGATGCACTAGAGGAGAAACTGAAAGCAGATGTAGTATACATAGACTTTGCAAAAGCCTTTAACAAGTGCGATTATGGTGCAATAGCTCACAAAATACGTACTAGGGAATTAACTGGAAAACTGGACAGATATGACTTTAACTTTCTATCCAAGGGAATACAAAGAGTAATAATAAACAGAGTTAAGACAGAGGCTGACACAGTGAAAAGTTCTGTTCCACAAGGTACAGTACATGTCCCCATCTTTTTTCTCCGTCATCTTTTCTGTTATGTCATTCCGACATAGACGGAAATGTAAACCATAACACTGTGTCCTTTGCAAATGATGCTAGAATTTGCATGTCATCCATTAAGGACATCAAATCTTCAAGCGAATATAAACCAAATCTTCCAATGGGCCACAGAAAACAATGTGATATTCATTGAGAACAAATTCCAGCTACTCCGTTATGGAAAACTTGAGGAATTAAAAGCTAGAATGGGGATAAGACAAATTCTAACCACGCAATAGAGCGAAAAACTAATGTGAAGGTCTTGGGGGTGTTAATGCCAGAGGATCTCTCCTTCAAGAATCACAAGTGTCACTATCACATTTGCAAGGAAAATGATAGGATGGATAGTGAGAACCTTCAAAACGAGGGATACCAAATCAATGATGAGACTCTTTAAGTCACTTGTTGTATCTATGCCGAAATACTGGTGTACACTAACAGCCCTTTTCAAGGCAAGTGAATTGAAGTCCTGGGTACATCTGAGTTGCTTGGGTAGCGTTTATTCTGTTAGTAGGTTTAATTTGTGAAGGACCTGCCTAGTATGGGCCAACAGGCCTACTGCAGTGTTCCTCCTTTCTTATGTTCTTATGGAGAATGTACAGAGGACCTTCACTGCACGTTTAAGTTCAGAAAAGTACCTTAGTTACTGGGAACGTTTGAAGTCCCTTGGAGCTCAGGGAAAAAAGATACCTGGAATCTACCCGGAGAGTGTTCCGGGGGTCTAAGCGCTCGCGGCCCGGTCCATGACCAGGCCTTTCCGGTGAATCAGGGCCTGATCAACGAGCCTGCTACTGCTGGCCGCACGCAATCTAACCTATAAACCATAGCTTCCGCTCGAAGACAGCCAGGGGTTTATTGGTAATCCCCTTTATGTATGATAGGAGGCCGTTGAACAGTCTTGGGCCACTGGCACTTATTGTGTTTTTTCTTGGTGTACCTACGGCACTCCTGCTTTTCATTGGGGATATGTTGCACCGTCTGTCGAGTCTTTTGCTTGCATAGGGAATGATTTCAATGTGCAGATTTGGGAATAGTCCCTCTAGGGTTATCAAGAACACCGGAACACCCTCCTGGTAGACTCCAGGTAGTGACTAGGCTTATAAGGTACGGTGACCGAATTACATCTAGTTCTGTGGAGAAATTTTCTCCAGGAGGGGGATATCAGCCCCCTTCAGCCCTTTCAGCCCCTTCAGCCCCTTTCAGCCCTGAGGGGCCAAGCCCTCTCAGAAGGGGCGAGCGTCTTGTTTACTGCTAGAGTGAGTAATTGATCACAGATGCTATGTCACGTAGTCAAGTGACCTCTGCTCCTTGCAGCGGTGTTGCAAAGTGTATTTTTATAAGAGACAATACATTCTTACTTTAGCAGGACAATTAAGGAAAATCCTGCTCCCACTTTATTACCATAGTAAAGATAGTGTACATTGTTGTCTATGATTAAGACAGCAAGAAACAAACATTCTGCTTTGCTTCATCGAGGAGGTGACAAGGATGCAAGGTACTAGGTCAGCGTTTTTTTTGTGTATTAGGGCAGTGACGGCTTGGGGCGGTGTGGCGTGGCCAGATTAACTTTGACTCTACTACGAGTGACACTGACGCCAGGATAACCAACAAAGAACACTGATCTGTGCGTTAGTGTGGACAAAGTGTCTCACAAAACACGATAAACATAAGAGAAATGTGATCAGCTTCTCTTGTGATACATTGTGAACAATAAAGACAAATCTTGTGGAACATAGTGTACCAGTGTGCGTTTCCTAGACAATGGAAGACGTGGACATCCAAGGACACTTCAGCTTCTATCAAGTCACCGATACCTGTCGAAGGTGTTGAGAACACCATAGCTCACGTTACAAAGAGCAAGGTATGTTACGAATTTCTTGTAGATCGGGGGATTGCGCAATTCTTGAGTCACAAGGAGTTTGTAATCAACCTATAATCGGCAGTAAGGTGTGGACTTTTGAGTCCAAACAAGTAGGTATTTCGTCAGCCATCATCGAATGAAATATGCTGACATAACACCCCCTAGGGGTAATTTATACTTACAAATTGTATCTCTTGACAGCCCAATGTTGTGATGGTTTCGACAGCTTCTTGACCTCGTCTGCAGGGGCGGCTGTGTAGACGATTTGCTGTCATTTATCAGCTAAGTGTTCAATATATATAGTTATAATTTAAACACAGCAGGTAAGGCCAAAATCTTCAACAGAATTTGGTCGTGCTCGAACCGGATAAAGACCACACTGTGGTCCAAATATGTTGTACTACAGTGTACAAATAACCTATGAGCCAAGGTCCTTCGAAAAAAGCTGTAAAACTAGGGTTTTACAATATAAATCAGTATAAATGAGTCCCTCCAGCCTCAATCACAGAGAATGGGCAGCCAAAAGAAAACGGGCGCTCACCCAGCGTTCACCCAACGAAAACGGGAGCTGGGTGACTCACCCAACAAGAAGACGGGGGATGGTATCCTGCACCCTCCATCAACTGCTCCAATCTCGAGAAATTGCTGATTAAGACAACAACCCAAGTGATGTTGTTTGTCTGAGTGTATATATATACACAGTGTTTATAATGTTTATAGACAGAAATTAAGAGACAAGATTGTGTTAAAGTTTGTTTCTTATAGATCTACCTGTTATATTAAAGGAACTTATATATAAAGTGTAAGCTTTCAAATACATATTAACAGTGACATTTATATATGTGTAAGTAATATTCACATGTGATTTACAGTTATACAGTGACATTTATAGTGTATAGTGAATGAAGTGTATAACATCGTTATTTACGATTAATCATCGTGGTCAGGCTGACACAGCAAACTCAAGCCATAAACACCAGCCACAATTACGGTGTACCCTTCATGGTCATTGACCCTGAGGTTAAGCTTAGTAGGTCAGTAGTTTCTGACTCGATTATTGCTGACTTAAACATAACAAAAACTCAGCTGTTTATAGCAGTGTGGTGCTAGAATTTTCAGTATACCATTAAAATGGCTTGTTTGAAAACTCAGTTTCAGTCTTTACAGACTAAGATTACACAATTATAAAATCTAATTTCAGTCTGTATAGGATTAACTCAAGATACCAACATAGATTTTGATGATATTGAGGTCAAATTCAAATTATTTACACAACGTCTGGAAATAATTAATTCAGACTATACACATTATGAAAATAAATTTCTTGAATCAGATCCATCTGAGGATGAAATTAAAAATGTTTTGGATACTTTTAGTGATCAACAATTAAGGTGGACAGGAGTACAGGCTATCTGCCGCAAAACTCTGTCACAGAGACCTACTGTAACTAGTGGTCAAACACCTGTTACACCTGTAACAACAACAAGTGTCCCATTACCAAGCTTACCTACATTGTCATTACCTATTTTCCAAGGTCATAATTATGAAGAATTCATTAGTGGTTTTCAATCCATAGTAAATTCACGAACTGACATAGATGAGATTGCTAAGTTCAATTACCTTAAATGTCTTGTGAAGGGAGAACCCTATGAACTGATTAAGTCATTTCCGATGGTCAAAGGCAATTATCAACTAGCCTTACGTGTCTTAGCAGACAATTACTTTGATGATGACAAGGCTAGAGTTAGACATGCAGTCTTAATATCAAGCTTGAAGCAACCCAAACATTGTTATTCAGACTTACAGGCATTTAGAATCACATTAGACAATAGTCTCATATCTCTAGGTGCTAAATATGACCTAAGACAATGTGATTGGTTTATCAGTGGTATTGTACAAGATAAGTTGTCACCACAAACTATTGAACGATTAAATATTATGTTCAATAAACGCTATTTCACTTGTGAAGAAATTAGCAATGGTTTACAAACAATAGTTTCATGCATGCAAGCAACGAGACAAGATGAAAAATCCACAAATCCAGTGGATAATAAACCTTCAACTCAGTATAAAAAGAGTATACCTACTCCCACTAAACCACATAATGGGAAATCCCATATAGGCATTTATCAAGCTGTGAATACAATAGACAGTAAACAGACTGTCATACATAAACGTACTCCAAAATGTGTACTTTGTGATGGAACACATTGGGCACAGTATTGTATTCAATACACATCAATGGAGGCACGTAAACAACGTGTTCATCAGCTGAAAAGATGCATCAAGTGTTTAGGTGAGCACAAGGGAGGTAAATGCTCACTGAAGAAGTGTTTTAAATGCAAGGGTATGCATCATACAGCATTATGCCCAAATACTTTCGCTGAACAGCAGCAGACTTCCACAGAATCAGGAAGTCAACAAGCAACAGCATTAAATGTGAGAGATAAGTTTAAAGCAACTGCTCTCCCGATAGCTCGAGTTGAGTTATCTAATAAATTACACAAAACCAATGTGCTAACACTATTTGATCAAGGCTCACAAAGGTCCTTCATAAGAAGATCAGTGTTGCAGAAACTGAATAAACAACCCTATGCCAAAATACAGTTAGATATAGCTGGTTTTTTCCACAATTCTGGTAAACAGACATATGACCTAGCCAGAATCACTGTTGGTCTAGGAAACAGGAAAAAGACAGTAGAAGCTGTGGTAGTAGATGATTTGCCTAAGTCTGTGCAGATCCAGGGATTAAAAGAAACAGTTGCAGCACTGAAAGCAGCTAAGGTCAAGTTAGCCTGTCCTGACATACAGACGGACACTATTAGTCCAATTGATTTAATCATTGGAAGTGATTATTATCACTGTTTTGTGCAAAATATAGTAAGTAAACATGATGTTCACTTGCTGAAAACATCAGGAGGCCACATGATATGTGGTCCCATTCCCTCTCAAAGTGGGAAAGAAGCTGATATTGATTCAGTGGAAAATGTACTAGTTACGAGAATAACCGCTGATCATGTACCACAGCAAAAATTATCATTACTGGAAGAAATGAATGAACCAGTTGATAAGTTGTGGGATTTAGATGCGATAGGTATTGATGTAAATAAACCAAGCCCACAAGAGTCTCAGACTTATAACCAATATTTGGACACTGTCAAATATAAAGATGGACAGTATTGGGTTAGGTTACCATGGAAATTAAATCCACCACATCTGCCTAGCAATTATCGCATGGCTTTCGGACAGATGAAAACACAAATACATGAGCTCAGGAAGAATCCAGAGCTACTGACTGTCTATGATAATATCATACAAGAACAGTTGGACAATAAATTCATTGAGGAAATAGTCGAAGATAAGTTGAAGACAGAAGCTCATTATCTCCCGCACCATGGAGTCAGAAAAGATTCTGAAACCACTCCACTACGTGTTGTATATAATTGCAGCGCACGTGCAAATAAAGATGTAGCAAGTCTTAATGACTGTCTGATGACCGGACCCTCACTAACTGAGAAGCTTGGAGACGTGCTTATGAAATTTCGCACAAACCCATATGCCTACACGGCTGATATTTCCAAAGCTTTCTTAAGAGTAGGACTACAAGAAATAGATAGAGATTATACTCGATTCTTGTGGCCTGAAAATCCACATGATCCTCAAAGTCCTGTGAAAACTTATCGTTTCAAATCAGTATTATTTGGTGCAACATCCTCTCCATTCTTACTAGAAGCTACTCTGAATAAACATTTGAAGAAATCTGAAAGTCCCTTCAAAGAAATCTTAAAGAAAAGTTTCTATGTGGACAATCTTCAAGGTACTGTGAATAAAGAGGAGGATTTGAAATCCTTATACAGAGAAGCTAACAAGGAGATGAAAGAAGCAAATATGCCTCTAAGGATGTGGAATACAAATTCAAAGCAATTAAGGGAACTTATCAAAGAAGATTTCCCTGAAACTGAAATTCCTGATTGCAACAATATGCTGGGACTTAATTGGAACACACAGGAAGATACTTTGAGTCTCAAAAGGATAAACAATAAATCATGCAGTACACTCACTAAACGTAGTTTACTGTCAGAGGTATCACAATGTTTTGATCCTCTAGGACTCGTCTCACCAATTACCATAAAGGGTAAAATGCTTATGCAAGATGCATGGAAACTCAAAATTGGATGGGATGAAAACTTGCCTCTAGAAATGAGTCAAGCATGGGATGAAATATCCAGGGAGTTTAAGCAACTTCATCAAATTACATTTCCCAGACAAATAGGTCAAGAGGGAAACAAGTACACATTACATGTGTTCTGTGATGCGTCAACCAGAGGTTATGGCGCTGTAGCTTACATGAGTAATGCTGAAGGAAGTACACTAATTACTTCAAAGGCCAGGGTAGCATCCTTGAAGGTCAGAACAGTACCACAATTGGAACTGACAGCACTCTATGTAGGTA
>NC_091304.1:50205305-50207805 GCF_038502225.1 Cherax quadricarinatus
TTGATTGAGGGATGAAGTTTGAGGATAATGAAGTTCACATTATCCGGGATAATCAGGAGGTGAACCCCATTAGCCACTAACAAGTCATTTAAAACTTGATATTTCCTTGGCCAACATAAACATCAGTGTACCTCGCATAACATCGACCTCTGAAGACCTTGAAGAAGACATAGGGAAGGATATTAGCCCCTGTGCTTGATGTATGTTGAAGGGAGGGGAAGGGTGGGGCACTACAATAGGGGCAGAAGTCCAAACATTAGTATATTGGCAGAGGAGGCCGGAGACCAGCCAAATCCAGGGAGATTCGGGAACGAAGTCTGGAACATCGGTGGAGGTACTTGGGGTGTGGTATTCAGAGTGTTTTTTTTGTTTCTTCACATCCAGAATTTTCTGTATTGCAGATTTCAGAAACGTACTTCTGGTAACCCTCAGGAACGTACCTGTGGTAACCCCCAGGAACGTACCTGTAGTAACCTCCCAGGAACGTACCT
The DNA here is from genome assembly GCF_038502225.1 of Cherax quadricarinatus. Lineage (NCBI taxonomy): Eukaryota > Metazoa > Arthropoda > Malacostraca > Decapoda > Parastacidae > Cherax > Cherax quadricarinatus. The sequence continues at coordinate 50,205,797 of NC_091304.1, forward strand.
ATGGTAACCTCCAGGAACGTACCTGTGGTAACCCCCAGGAACGTACCTGTGGTAACCTCCCAGGAACGTACTTGTGGTAACCTCCCAGGAACGTACCTGTGGTAACCTCTCAGGAAAATACCTGTGGTAACCCCCAGGAACGTACCTGTGGTAACCTCCCAGGAACGTACCTGTGGTAACCTCCCAGGAATGTACCTGTGGTAACCCCCAGGAACATACCTGTGGTAACCCCCAGGAACATACCTGTGGTAACCCCCAGGAACATACCTGTGGTAACCCCCAGGAACATAAATGTGGTAACCCCCAGGAACATACCTGTGGTAACCCCCAGGAACATACCTGTGGTAACCCCCAGGAACATACCTGTGGTAACCCCGAGGAACATACCTGTGGTAACCCCCAGGAACATACCTGTGGTAACCCCCAGGAACATACCTGTGGTAACCCCCAGGAACATACCTGTGGTAACCCCGAGGAACGTACCTGTTGTAACCCCAGGTACATACATGTGGTAACCCTTGGTACTTATCTGCCCAGCTATACTATTTACCTGCGGCCAGCAGTAACAGCTTGCTTGATCAGGCCCTGATCCACCGAGAGGCCTGGTCATAGACTGGGCCGAGGGGGCGTTGACCTTTTAAATACCCTCCAGGTAGACTCCAGGTAGACCCGGGTTTAGCGGACGGACGGTGGATCAAGCCTCCACCACTCCTTGTGTTAAATGGCTCACACGAGTTTGTCATCTCAATTGTATAACGATAATGACAACAGCGTCAGCAACAACAACAACAACAACAACAACAACAACAACAACAACAACAACAACAACAACAACAACAACAACAACAACAACAACAACAACAACAACAACAACAACAACAGCAACAACCCAGTTCTTTGCAGAATACTTCATGTGAACGGAACTTCTTCCACAAACGTAATTAAACCCATAGATGTCCCGGGTGACGGTGTAGGCAGGTAGGCCTATGAGAGACGAGATGAATCACAGAAGGGAGGTGGGAGAAGATAGGTGGAGTGTTGAGGTGCCTGCGGAGAGAGAGAGATTAGCTTATCAATGGAGCAAAAAGGGGAAATTTTGCCAGTGAACAGTGATGTCAACACTGTTCTCTGTGGAGTGTAATACACGGTGTTGCGTCACTGCTAACAGGACAAACCATACCCCCGGCCGGGATTGAACCCGCGGTCATAGAGTCTCAAAACTCCAGCCCGTCGCGTTAGCCACTAGACCAGCTAGCCACAAGAAGATACATCCAACTAGGTATATTTCTACACCATAGGAAGGTTAGCACAGGCACCTCTGTGACCACAAATGCAAGTTTTTACAGACGAATCTCCAGCTAGCGTGGCCGTGACGAACTCTAGCTCAAGTCCCTTCACTGCCGTCAACATGACTTAAGAAATCGTAATGACACGATTGCAAACAAACCATACCCCCGGCCGGGATTGAACCCGCGGTCAGAGAGTCTCAAAACTCCAGCGCGTCGCGTTAGCCACTAGACCAGCTAGCCACAATAAGATTCATCCAACTAGGTATAATTCTACACCATAGGAAGGTTAGCACAGGCACCTCTGTGACCACACGAGAGCTGGACAGATACCTAAAGTCGGTGCCGGATCAGCCGGGCTGTGGCTCGTACGTCGGACTGCGTGCGGCCAGCAGTAACAGCCTAGTTGATCAGGCCCTGATCCATCGGGAGGCCTGGTCATGGACCGGGCCGCGGGGGCGTTGATCCCCGGAATAACCTCCAGGTAACCTCCAGGTAACAAATGCAAGTGGTGCCTGTGCTAACTTTCCTATGGTGTAGAAATATACCTAGTTGGATGAATCTTATTGTGGCTAGCTGGTCTAGTGGCTAACGCGACGGGCTGGAGTTTTGAGACTCTATGACCGCGGGTTCAATCCCGGCCGGGGGTATGGTTTGTTTGCAATCGTGTCATTACGATTTCTTGAGTCCTGCTAACAGGAGTTTAGACTCCAGGGGAAAAAT
>NC_091304.1:50212805-50226063 GCF_038502225.1 Cherax quadricarinatus
TATTTTCTATATTTCTATGTTCCGCTTCTCGAACATTCTATCCTTGTCCACCCTATCAATGTGTCTCAGCATTTTATATGTCGTTGTCATATCACTCCTAGTCGTTCTGTTTTCCAGTGTCATCAGGTATAGTCTTGTTTGAAACTTCTAGGGCTCCATGCTGGTGCTGCATACTCCATGACAGCCCTAATGCTTCTCCATGGAGGTTTTTTGAAGGCAGTTCTGAAACTAGTTAACCTCGCATATATTGCAGATCTTATGTGATTGACTTGTACCTCTGGTGATATGTTGGGTGTCATGTTCACCTGAAGATCCTTCTCCATGAGCAATATTTGCAGCTGATCGCCTCTCAAGATGTTTTTCCTGTCTAGTCGCCTCTTCTCCGTTCCCAGTTTTCCCCACCTTACTCTTACTTAGGTTACACACCATTGTCGTAGTTTCTCTAAGTCCGTTTCTATTCTCTTCTGTTTATATGCTTCATTTTAATTTAACGTCAACAGGCAACAGTAAAACATGGGAGTCAGTTCTGTGTTATGGACATAATGCACATTAGTGATAATCTCCTATAATTCCAACTCTCTTGTCTTTCCCCTTGTCTTGTTTAGCGTGTGTGTGTGTGTGTGTGTGTGTGTGTGAGTGTGTGTGTGTGTGTGTGTGTGTGTGTGTGTGTGTGTGTGTGTGTGTGTGTGTGTGTGTGTGTGTGTGTGTGTGTGTGTGTGTGTGTGTGTGTGTGTGTGTGTGTGTGTGTGTGTGTGTGTGTGTGTGTGTGTGTGCCGTCCCACACTCAGTGACTGTCACGCCGGTAAAAAAAAATTTAAACATTGATGTAGTTGTATATATAAGCTGGAACCACGATGCGGCGGTGATGGCGACGACGATGACCTCTTAATCAGGTCCAGGAGCTAGGTCAGGTGGTAGGAACTAGGTCAGGTGGGAGGAAGTTATAAGTGTAGGTCAAAGGCAGTTATAACATCAAGTCTCCACCGTCCACACGGCTCTTCGACAACTTAGGCACAAATTTTGTACATGTACAACATGGCCTAACATCAATGCCAATATTTTAAATAAAATTTTAAGCAAATTCCCAATATACATTTTTTTTGTTTGGTCAGAGTGTCGTCTGCTACTTAAAATTTAACCAGTTATAACATTCGCTAAGTCCTGTACGAACGAGAGAGTAGCACCAGGCAGACTAAGAAATACAACGAAAATAATGTCAACGTCATCAAACTGACAGTCCTCAGCCAAACTCAGAGACACTGACTCACGAAATCGTAATGACACGATTGCAAACAAGCCATACCACGGGCGGGGTTAGAACCCGCGATCAGAGAGTCTCAAAACTACAGACCGTCGCGTCAAACAGACCAATAGGTATGTCATAGGCACACATATGCTCGGATACACGTACACGTGTCTGCCTAAATGACGTCTTTCTAGAAATTATGTTCAGATCGATGTTTTGCCCGTAGCAAGCCCTTGCCCAAGGTTCTAGTCTGACAAGAAAATATTAACACAATCTCGGGATTCCTTATATTTAAAAATAACCCCAGTCGCCATTTACTGTATGAATTAATTTCGACTTACCTCCAAATGGTTTATTCGTCATTACTTTAAACCCTCCAAAAATATTACGATTAAAACCACGTTTTAATGCAACAGTCTGCTACTAGAAGTCTTGAGGTTTAAGTAGATGAAATCAGGAACACACACGACCATAACACCTGAGAACACTTCAAACCAGAGAACACTTGTTTATATATGCAAGTGTAATAGACACGTCAAGTGTAAATTTACACTCATCCGTCCTTAACCCACGCACATCCCTCGCTTGCCAGGCGTCCGTAAGTAGTATAAAGTCTGGTAAGGGTTATTATTATAATCATGAGGGAGCGCTAAACCCGTAGGGTTATACAGCGCATGTGGGGAGGGGAGATGGAAGGTATTCAGGCTCAATTTAGGGAACTGGAGGACAGATCTAATTCCCTAGATCAAGAGCCCCTCACCGGCGTCAAGGAACCTCCCTTGAAAGGAGTCTGGTAGGGATTACTTCGTTTTCGTTGTCTTTAAAGCTGTGCATTCAAGATTGTTGCGTTAGTGTTCAGTGTTCGTTTATAGATTAGTTGCAAGTGAGGCAGAGTGCACGAGGTGAGACTGTGAGCACGAAAGAATCATCATTGAGTATGAGGTATATGGCCAGGGTAGTGTTCCCCCCGGGGCACTACCCCGACCATATACCTTCGTGAGTCACACCTTCAGGCCTTCACTATCACTACCATCTAGGTACTTCACCCCAAGTCAGCACGCCCGCACGCCCGTACGCTCATGGCTCTAAAATAAAGACGGACATGAAAATGCAGACAACCAGATACGCACACAAACACACGCACCTGCAACCACATACAAGTTCGAATTGGCAACACGATCAGTTCCAGAACTGAGAAGAATGTTACGTGAGCTGAAAGTTCTGAACCCAGCTACCTGGTCACAGTGAGGGATTAAGAGAGACAAAACAACGTACAGAATTATAACAAAATGGGAATTAACAGACAAGATAGTAAATAAATGCTTGAATTAAAAGGAGGACGATGAAAGGAAACACAGGTGGATGCTGTTAACACAGAGGTACCATAGGGATGCTAAAAAAATTCTTAGTTACAGGATGATTGAAAATGGAGACAAAATTATTATGGCTATATAATCCACAATGAATTATTAACTCTTGAGACATGGATAAAACAATAATTTGAAATTGACACAATATAAAACAGTTCTGTGTCCACAAATAGCAAACAACTCCACTCCCACAAGAAGGCTCAATCCCTAGCCCAACACACAGAGATTTGCTCTACGGAGCACGGCTGCCCACCGAACCTCTCTTCCCTTGCTGTTGTTAATATATTCGCGAGGAACACTGTGTTGACATGAACCTTTCCCATATGGTGGCCCGGCACTGGCTCCTGAAGGAGAGTCAGTGTTTGTATAAGTGGGGTACTGTTTACAGCCTCACGGTGGGGGCAGCTCTAGGTGCAAGTACCCAGTGTGTCTTTAGTACAAGTGAGGTACTGTTTAAAGCCCAATGGAAGGGCAGCCCTAAGGTGAAAGCCTGACATCTCTTGCCTGTCTCCTGAATTTATGGTTTCCCCTTCCTACTGTACTGTCTGGCTCTCATAGGTAACACCCCCGATCACACCATACACTCCCCCGCTCACAGCACCTGCTGCCCTGCTCACAGAACCCACCCCCTTCCCACAGCACCCACTGCCCCGCCCACAGCACCCACTCCCCCGCCCACCGCTGAACCAACTTGGATAATGTTTATCCCGGCCACGGTGGAGAGGTCAGTATTACTCTTTAATAACATTTATCCTAGCCACCCCTACCATCCCCATCTCATCGCTCCTCCCCCTACTTCTACATTCCCTCCCACTTCCATTCCCATCTTCTTATATTCTTACTTCCTCTTAAAACCCCCTTCCTGTTCTTATATCCCCTTCTCTCCCATTTAAACCTCCACCAACAACAAAATGCCTTTCACCAGTGGACTCCTCACGGAGTCAGATGCGATGTTCACAGCTTTCACAGAGAGACACACAAAAGATCACTTTGACAACGAAATATGAATGCCAAGGGTACAATTTACTTAGATACGACAGAAAGAACAGACAACAATGGGGGGGGGGGGAGTCTCTTCGTTAAATAGTCACTCGTCTGCACAGTTACTAAAAACCACATATGATGTAATTGAAGTTTTGGCAGTAAAGACTGAGAACCAAAACCTAGTCATTGTGGCTGTATATAAGTCGTCAGGCGCATCATCCCAGCAGTTCAAAGATCAGCTATTAAAAATTGATAACTGTCTCTAAAATCTTCAAATCCAACGTACGAATCACAACCTGGCTGATCGGGCATTGACTTTAGGTATCTGTCCAGCTCCCTCTTGAAGACAACCAGGAGTCTATTGGTAATTCCTCTTATGGCTGGTGGGGGGCTGTTGAACAGTCTTGGGACCCGTACACTTACTGTGTTTCCTCTCAGTGTACTAATGGCGCCCCTACTTTTCATTAGGGGTATGTTGCACCGCCTGCCCAGTCTTTTGCTTTCGTAGGGAGTGATTTCTGGGTGCAGATTTGGGATTTGTGATTCTTGAAGGTGAGATCCTCTGACATTATCACTTCTATAATCCTCAAATTAGTTTCTCGCCTTATTGTATGGTTAGAATTTGTCTTACATTCCGGAAAATTAGAACCGGGCAGCTGTGATGACATTAGCATGAGTAAAATGAAAGGGGCAGAAAAAGGCTAAGAAGAGAAAATGGAAAGCAGTGTTCTGAAAAAAATAATGAGAACTGGATGTGAATCATGGAAGCCGGGGTAAAAACTGTCAGAACCTATGTCAACCACCACAACACTCAAATCATCTTTATTCCAACCTTTCCAACCTAAAGTCTATCAGACTTGGATTGTACGCTCATAATAAAATGTACATGGAGACCTGGTCAAGGACCGGGCCGCGGGGTTGTTGACCCCCGGAACACTCTCCAAGTAGCCTCCGGGTAGGTACAGTTATTTTCTCAAGTTTCTGTCCCAGACTTTTACTGGTGTGGCCCAGAAAGCATCTTTATAACTTTGGGTTGCCACGCTAATTTCACAGACTTAAGACGTCCCGTAGCTCAGTTGGTAGCTTACTCACCTCACATACCGAGTGTCAGTGGTTCGATCCCCGGTACAGGTGGAAACATTTGACGTGTTTCCTTACATCTGCTGTCCCTGCTCACCTTGCAGCAAGTAGGTACCTGGGTGTTAGTTGACTGGTGTGGGTGGCATCCTGGGGCTGGATTTATACCTTAGACACAAAGACGGTCGTAAGGGAAACTAAAAAAAGTGCCTTTTACAGTAAAAAAATAACACTATCTTCTTCTGTTAGAATGGCACAACTTTTTATCGCATTTTTCTTAACATTTATACACATTTTTACACTGTGGTATGGTATTTTTGGTTATTTTTTGTGGACAGAGCACAACTTAACCTAAACTTACCCTAACCTTAAGTAACCAAAACCTGAACTAACAGAAATTTACAAGTCGTATGGGAGAAATCTGCATAAATGATGCTAAGGGTTATGAAGCTGGAGGGTTGGTAACAAACACTCAGGCTGTTGGTGTGGAAAAACTAGCGTTTTTCCACTCCTAGAAATGAGAATCATTATAAGTGAGGGAAAGGAGGGGAAATTCTCCAGGTTCTCTCCATCGTAAGGAATCTATCTCCGAGAGCTAGCTGTGTTGTCATGCCTCGAACTTAAACCTTAAGTTAGCCCCCTAGTCTAAGATCATAGTTTAAACAGTTAAATTAGACTAAGAATATAGGTAACTTTAAGTTAGCCCCCTAGTCTAAGATCATAGTTTAAACAGTTAAATTAGACTAAGAATATAGGTAACTTTAAGTTAGCCCCCTAGTCTAAGATCATAGTTTAAACAGTTAAATTAGACTAAGAATTGGTTATTTTTTGTGGACAGAGCACAACTTAACCTAAACTTACCCTAACCTTAAGTAACCAAAACCTGAACTAACAGAAATTTACAAGTCGTATGGGAGAAATCTGCATAAATGATGCTAAGGGTTATGAAGCTGGAGGGTTGGTAACAAACACTCAGGCTGTTGGTGTGGAAAAACTAGCGTTTTTCCACTCCTAGAAATGAGAATCATTATAAGTGAGGGAAAGGAGGGGAAATTCTCCAGGTTCTCTCCATCGTAAGGAATCTATCCCCGAGAGCTAGCTGTGTTGTCATGCCTCGAACTTAAACCTTAAGTTAGCCCCCTAGTCTAAGATCATAGTTTAAACAGTTAAATTAGACTAAGAATATAGGTAACTTTAAGTTAGCCCCCTAGTCTAAGATCATAGTTTAAACAGTTAAATTAGACTAAGAATATAGGTAACTTTGTCCGATTTTTTTTTAATTATCCTAGGTAACTTATACATATGTTACTATATATGATAATTAAACTTATGTGTACCTGCACCTAAATAATCTTACTTCCATCTGTGGGCCTATAACATGCCAACGAAGGTTCCAGCAAGGCAGAGGGTTTTAATGTCAAGGAGAGAGAGAGAGCAGTCACGCCTGGGATCCAGTGCTAGGAGATCCTGTATAATTAAGCAAAACAAAGCATGTGACAAGTCCTGTACAAGTAATTACGGGACTCGGAGTTCTATAACACAGACTCGGTGGCTCGAGGAATTAGGTGTGGTAAGAATCTTGTTACCGGCGCTGGACTAGCGTAAGAAAAGTCTCTATCTGACTCGCTCGTGATATGACATTAGAAACCTAAGTTTTTATGTTTCGTGGATTCCCTTCTTTTTCTCGTTTTTTCTTTGCGTTCTGTTTGGAAGCTAAATATCTATCTATCCACCTTTCCATTTATTATTTTTTAAGCGCATTTTGTGCGCTTTTATTCCATGGTAGTTCTTGTCATGGTTTATTATTTTCTTAAAACTGGTGTATATCACGTCTCTAATGGTCCCTCCAGTCAGGTGTGGTGGTCCCTCCAGTCAGGTGTGGTGGTCCCTCCAGTCAGGTGTGGTGGTCCCTCCAGTCAGGTGTGGTGGTCCCTCCAGTCAGGTGTGGTGGTCCCTCCAGTCAGGTGTGGTGGTCCCTCCAGTCAGGTGTGGCGGTCCCTCCAGTCAGGTGTGGTGGTCCCTCCAGTCAGGTGTGGTGGTCCCTCCAGTCAGCTGTGGTGGTCCATCCAGTCGGGTGTGGTGGTCCCTCCAGTCAGCTGTGGTGGTCCATCCAGTCAGGTGTGGTGGTCCCTCCAGTCAGCTATGGTGGTCTCTCCAGTGAGGTGTGGTGGTCCCTCCAGTCAGCTGTGGTGGTCCCTCCAGTCAGCTGTGGTGGTCCATCCAGTCAGCTGTGGTGGTCCCTCCAGTCAGCTGTGAACCCAACACCGACCTTGAAGCGTGGCTGGTGAGGGCAAGGAAGAGATACCTGCTCAGGTGCCCACTTGGCTCATAAGTCCCTCTAAGTGCTGAGGATTTCCATCCTTGCCCATGTTGGAGCATCGGCGAGCGAGAACCAGCAAATTGTAGCCGAGCCAAGGCTAGGGAGCAGGGGGAAAGGATGGTGGTTAAAGGGGTAGGAGGAGATCGAGGGGTTTAGGGGGAAGGGTAGTAGGAGGGATTTAAAGAGGTGGATGGTTGCAGCTGATTGCAGCGCACCTGATGGGGTATTTCAGGTATTTAGCCAAGCTGCTGCTGGCATTTCAAGCATTTGGCAGAGAATTTGTAGTCATTTCAGTGGGAATTGCTGGTATTGTTGTTAGTTTGGTCGTGAGTAGAGAACCCCTCTCATGTACCACTGCCAAAATATGGCACTTTCAGGGGTGCCGGCCTTACAGAGGGGGCACCTATGGCACTATGGCTGGCCATGGCAACAGCGATCTTGCAGGACTCATGTGGACTGGTTGCTGCCATTTTACGAGTACAAACTGATGCTTCACGTTTCTTAATTAGCACCTGCAGGCATTTTTATTTTTTTCTATAAGTACCTAACAGCATTTCGAGGCAAATTTTTTTTATAATAGGTATCAATATTCTGGTGTTTTGGACATACTGCCGGTAATTGCATTTTGCGAGTACATGTTGGCATTTAAGGTACTTTAGTACATGTTGATACCTTAGGTATTTGTAGTACATGTGAGAATTTAAGGTACTTTTTTGAGTCTGCGCATTTTTAGGTGTCATGAGAATACATGTAAACATTGACATATTTGAGAATATATGCTGGCATATCTGGTTTTGTATGCCTTATGCCGAGTACTTCCAGCAGTTAAGACACTTGAAAACCCCGTGGATCTTCTTGATTACTGCGAGGTGTCTCAGGTGTGTGTATGGTCCTCGTGTCGACCTGCGAGTCGAGGCGCCGCTTGCAAGAAAAACAAGATTTTAGTTAAATGGCCAAGATTTTAGTGAAATGGCCAAGATTTTAGTGAAATGGCCAAGATTTTAGTTAAATGGCCAAGACTTTAGTTAAATGGCCAAGATTTTAGTTAAATGGCCAAGATTTTAGTTAAATGGCCAAGATTTTAGTTAAATGGCCACAGCTGCAACTACTCTGACATTTCATCGTGGCAATGCTTCGATGTCACAATGAAATGTTACATTAGTTGCGTCTGGATCCTTTACCTACCATAGTATCGGTAATTCTACCATTATTACTAAACGCAACGTCGTCTAATTTACGTCTACTTTGAGTTTAAACGCTTCCTTAGGTCAGTCTAAAAGATAATCTCTCACACCAAGGCTGATGTCACTAGTTTAACCTCTCACAACAAGGCTGATGTCACTAGTTTAACCTCTCACAACAAGGCTGATGTCACTAGTTTAACCTCTCACACCAAGGCTGATGTCACTAGTTTAACCTCTCACACCAAGGCTGATGTCACTAGTTTAACCTCTCACAACAAGGCTGATGTCATTAGTTTAACCTCTCACACCAAGGCTGATGTCACTAGTTTAACCTCTCACAATAAGGCTGATGTCACTAGTTTAACCTCTCACACCAAGGCTGATGTCACTAGTTTAACCTCTCACAACAAGGCTGATGTCATTAGTTTAACCTCTCACACCAAGGCTGATGTCACTAGTTTAACCTCTCACAACAAGGCTGATGTCACTAGTTTAGCCTCTCACACCAAGGCTGATGTCACTAGTTTAACCTCTCACAACAAGGCTGATGTCACTAGTTTAACCTTTCACAACAAGGCTGATGTCACTAGTTTAATCTCTCACAACAAGGCTGATGTCACTAGTTTAACCTCTCACAACAAGGCTGATGTCACTAGTTTAATCTCTCACAACAAGGCTGATGTCACTAGTTTAACCTCTCACAACAAGGCTGATGTCACTAGTTTAGCCTCTCACACCAAGGCTGATGTCACTAGTTTAGCCTCTCACACCAAGGCTGATGTCACTAGTTTAACCTCTCACAACAAGGCTGATGTCACTAGTTTAACCTCTCACAACAAGGCTGATGTCACTAGTTTAACCTCTCACAACAAGGCTGATGTCACTAGTTTAACCTCTCACACCAAGGCTGATGTCACTAGTTTAACCTCTCACAACAAGGCTGATGTCACTAGTTTAGCCTCTCACACCAAGGCTGATGTCACTAGTTTAGCCTCTCACACCAAGGCTGATGTCACTAGTTTAACCTCTCACAACAAGGCTGATGTCACTAGTTTAACCTCTCACAACAAGGCTGATGTCACTAGTTTAACCTCTCACAACAAGGCTGATGTCACTAGTTTAACCTCTCACAACAAGGCTGATGTCACTAGTATAACCTCTCACAACAAGGCTGATGTCAATAGTTTAACCTCTCACAACAAGGCTGATGTCACTAGTTTAACCTCTCACAACAAGGCTGATGTCACTAGTTTAACCTCTCACAACAAGGCTGATGTCACTAGTTTAACCTCTCACAACAAGGCTGATGTCACTAGTTGAATCTCTCACAACAAGGCTGATGTCACTAGTTTAATCCCTCACAACAAGGCTGATGTCACTAGTTTAACCTCTCACAACAAGGCTGATGTCACTAGTTTAACCTCTCACAACAAGGCTGATGTCACTAGTTTAACCTCTCACAACAAGGCTGATGTCACTAGTTTAATCCCTCACAACAAGGCTGATGTCACTAGTTTAATCTCTCACAACAAGGCTGATGTCACTAGTTTAATCCCTCACAACAAGGCTGATGTCACTAGTTTAACCTCTCACAACAAGGCTGATGTCACTAGTTGAATCCCTCACAACAAGGCTGATGTCACTAGTTTAACCTCTCACAACAAGGCTGATGTCACTAGTATAACCTCTCACATCAAGGCTGATGTCACTAGTTTAACCTCTCACAACAAGGCTGATGTCACTAGTATAACCTCTCACAACAAGGCTGATGTCACTAGTTTAACCTCTCACAACAAGGCTGATGTCACTAGTATAACCTCTCACAACAAGGCTGATGTCACTAGTTTAACCTCTCACAACAAGGCTGATGTCACTAGTTGAATCCCTCACAACAAGGCTGATGTCACTAGTTTAACCTCTCACAACAAGGCTGATGTCACTAGTTGAATCCCTCACAACAAGGCTGATGTCACTAGTTTAACCTCTCACAACAAGGCTGATGTCACTAGTTTAACCTCTCACAACAAGGCTGATGTCACTAGTTTAACCTCTCACAACAAGGCTGATGTCACTAGTTTAACCTCTCACAACAAGGCTGATGTCACTAGTTTAACCTCTCACAACAAGGCTGATGTCACTAGTTTAACCTCTCACAACAAGGCTGATGTCACTAGTTTAACCTCTCACAACAAGGCTGATGTCACTAGTTTAGCCTCTCACAACAAGGCTGATGTCACTAGTTTACACCAGAAAATACATCAGTGACATCCACTGCATATTCCAATTTTTCCCAACGTAAATTAAAAAAATCCGAACATTTCACCATCCATATATTTTTAGTTGTGTTTTTTTGAGTTTGTCAGAATAACATAAGAGTTTGTCGCAATTTAATTTGTATAATATACATATAATAGTTATTTTGATTAATAATTCCCTTTACTTCCCTTTCTCTAAATTCTTTATGTGGCCTCATTTACCTGTCTCCCATTTTCCCCCTTTCCCTTTCCTCGAATTTTCCGCTTTCTCCCATTTTCCATTTCTCCTATTTTCACCTTTCTCCCATTTTTCCTTTCTCCCATTTCGCCCTTTCTCCCATTTTCCATTTCTCCCATTTCCCCCTTTCCCCCATTTTTCCTTTCTCCCATTTCCCCCTTTCTCCCATTTCCCCTTTCTCCCATTTTCCCTTTCTCCCATTTCCCCCTTTCTCCCATTTTCCCTTTCTCCCATTTCCCCCTTTCTCCCATTTTCCCTTTCTCCCATTTCCCCCTTTCTCCCATTTTCCCTTTCTCCCATTTCCCCCTTTCTCCCATTTTCCCTTTCTCCCATTTCCCCCTTTCTCCCATTTTCCCTTTCTCCCATTTCCCCCTTTCTCCCATTTCCCCCTTTCTCCCATTTTCCCTTTCTCCCATTTCCCCCTTTCTCCCATTCCCCCTTCTCCCATTTCCCCCTTTCTCCCATTTTCCCCCTTCTCCCATTTAACCCTTTCTCCCATTTTCCCTTTCTCCCATTTCCCCATTTCTCCCATTTCCCCCTTTCTCCCATTTTCCCTTTCTCCCATTTCCCCCTTTCTCCCATTTCCCCCTTCTCCCATTTAACCCTTTCTCCCATTTCCCCCTTCTCCCATTTCCCCATTTCTCCCATTTCCCCCTTTCTCCCATTTCCCCCTTTCTCCCATTTCCCCCTTTCTCCCATTTCCCCCTTTCTCCCATTTCCCCCTTTCTCCCATTTCCAACTTTCTCCCATTTCCCCCTTTCTCCCATTTCCAACTTTCTCCCATTTCCCCCTTTCTCCCATTTCCAACTTTCTCCCATTTCCAACTTTCTCCCATTTCCAACTTTCTCCCATTTCCCCCTTTCTCCCATTTCCCCCTTTCTCCCATTTCCCCCTTTCTCCCATTTCCAACTTTCTCCCATTTCCCCCTTTCTCCCATTTCCAACTTTCTCCCATTTCCAACTTTCTCCCATTTCCCCCTTTCTCCCATTTCCCCCTTTCTCCCATTTCCCCCTTTCTCCCATTTCCCCCTTTCTCCCATTTCCCCCTTTCTCCCATTTCCAACTTTCTCCCATTTCCCCCTTTCTCCCATTTCCAACTTTCTCCCATTTCCAACTTTCTCCCATTTCCAACTTTCTCCCATTTCCAACTTTCTCCCATTTCCCCCTTTCTCCCATTTCCCCCTTTCTCCCATTTCCCCCTTTCTCCCATTTCCAACTTTCTCCCATTTCCCCCTTTCTCCCATTTCCAACTTTCTCCCATTTCCAACTTTCTCCCATTTCCCCCTTTCTCCCATTTCCAACTTTCTCCCATTTCCCCCTTTCTCCCATTTCCCCCTTTCTCCCATTTCCCCCTTTCTCCCATTTCGCCCTTTCTCCCATTTCCCCCTTTCTCCCATTTCCAACTTTCTCCCATTTCCCCCTTTCTCCCATTTCGCCCTTTCTCCCATTTCCCCCTTTCTCCCATTTCCAACTTTCTCCCATTTCCCCCTTTCTCCCATTTCGCCCTTTCTCCCATTTCGCCCTTTCTCCCATTTCCCCCTTTCTCCCATTTCCAACTTTCTCCCATTTCCCCCTTTCTCCCATTTCCCCCTTTCTCCCATTTCCCCCTTTCTCCCATTTCGCCCTTTCTCCCATTTCCCCCTTTCTCCCATTTCCAACTTTCTCCCATTTCCCCCTTTCTCCCATTTCCATAACATGTTATTTTATTAACATTAAATTCCACCATCCACGGGTCCAGTTCCCCTTGTAAGGATTTACAGTCATTTATATTGTTAATTTTCTAAATAATTTCACTAAATCTGACGTAATAACAACAAATTCTGCGTACATCATTGGTTCTTAATGGGGGGGACTTGCGCCCCCCTGGGGGGGCATGAGTAATTTCTAGTGGGGGGGAACGCAAATCCGAAGCAAAAGTAAGGACCTGTTAGGATGTTTCGCTCGTCAGGGCAGTTCAAAACGTTGCAAGTGGCAGCCATGTCAATCGATATGTGAAATTCCACTTAAAGTGGGTAAATTCCACTTAAAGTGGGTAAATCCCACTTAAAGTGAGTAAATTCCACGTAAAGTGAGTAAATTCCACTTAAAGTGGGTAAATTCCACTTAAAGTTGGTAAATTCCACTTAAAGTGGGCAAATCCCATTTAAAGTGGGTAAACTCCACTTAAAGTAAGTAAATTCTACTTAAAGTGGGTAAATTCCGCTTAAAGTGGGTAAATTCCACTTAAAGTGGGTAAATTAAACTTAAAGAGGGTAAATTCCACTTAAACTGGGTAAATTCCACTTAAAGTGGGTAGATTTCAATTAAAGTGGGTAAATTCCACTTAAAGTGAGTAGATTCCACTTAAAGTGGGTAAATTCCACTTAAAGTGAGTAGATTCCACTTAAAGTGGGTAAATTCCACTTAAAGTGAGTAGATTCCACTTAAAGTGGGTAAATTCCACTTAAAGTGAGTAGATTCCACTTAAAGTGGGTAAATTCCACTTAAGTGGCTAATTTTCAGGCAAGCCGCGTAATTTTTTTTATCCTGGTGAGGCTGCACTTCCTCTCATCAAGATGACTGTCAGATGCTGTCAGTCGCCAGGG
>NC_091304.1:50226163-50288474 GCF_038502225.1 Cherax quadricarinatus
CTCCAAAAGTCTCTTAGAGTCAGTTGAGTTTCTGAGGTCACTACAAAGCACCTTTCAAACAGAGCTTTTGTGTACAGTTTTTTGAAGTTTGCAACAACCTGCTGGTCCATGGGCTGCAGGAGGAGGTGGTGGATTAGGAGGCAAAAACTTCACCTTAATGAATTTCATGTCCCCATAAAGTCGCTCTGCCACATCTGTAGGATGACCAGGGGCATTGTCTAACACCAGGAGGCACTTAAGTTCTAATTTCTTTTCAGTTAGGTAATCTTTCACATTGGGGGCAAATGCATGGTGTAACCAGTCATAGAAAAAGTCCCTAGTGACCCATGCCTTACTGTTTGCCCTCCACAGCACACACAAATTAGCCTTGAGGACATTCTTTTGCCTGAACGGTCTGGGAGTTTCAGAGTGATACACTAATAAAGGCTTCACTTTGCAATCACCAGTAGCATTGGAACACATCAACAGAGTAAGCCTGTCTTTCATAGGTTTATGTCCTGGGAGTGCCTTTTCCTCCTGAGTAATGTAGGTCCTGCTTGGCATTTTCTTCCAAAACAGGCCTGTTTTGTCACAATTAAACACTTGTTCAGGTTTCAGTCCTTCACTGTCTATGTACCCCTTGAATTTCTGCACATATTTTTCAGCTGCTTTGTGGTCCGAACTGGCAGCCTCACCATGCCTTATCACACTATGTATGCCACTACGCTTCTTAAATCTCTCAAACCAACCTTTGCTGGCCTTAAATTCACTCACATCATCACTAGTTGCAGGCATTTTTTTAATTAAATCCTCATGCAACTTCCTAGCCTTTTCACTTATGATCACTTGAGAGACGCTATCTCCTGCTAGCTGTTTTTCATTTATCCACACCAATAAGAGTCTCTCAACATCTTCCATCACTTGCGATCTCTGTTTCGAAAACACAGTTAAACCTTTGGCAAGAACAGCTTCCTTGATTGCCTTTTTGTTGCCCACAATAGTAACGATGGTTGATTGGGGTTTACTATACAACCTGTCCAGCTCGGAGACACGCACTCCACTTTCATACTTATCAATGATCTCTTTCTTCATCTCTATAGTAATTCTCACCCTTATTCCTGTAGGGTTGGCACTAGAAGCTTTCTTGGGATCCATGGTCACTTATTTTGCAGATAAAATCACCAGAAACACTGTAATAATACGAAATGTTCTGATTGTATGCTTGGATGTTACCACGGAGGCTGGCTGGTAAACAATGCCACCGGCGGAACATGTGAGGCTGGCTAATGGCGCACATTAGACGCGTCTCGGACGAACAGCATTGAGCGGGTTTTTTAGCGGTATGCGAGGCAAGATCTTAGCGATAAAATGTAGCGGTATGCGGATTTAACGTTATGTAAGGCCAACGGTATGCGGGGGTCCACTGTACCTCCCTGGGTGGTTGCTGTCTACCAACCTACTACTAACCTGAGCCTAAGAGTTTTTATGAGGATAGTGAGGCTCAGGTCAGGGTGTGTAGAAGAGAGGAAGTCTACTTCCCAGTAAAAGTAGGTCTTAGACGGGGATGCTTAACCCTTTCAGGGTCCAAGGCCCAAATCTGGAGTCACGCACCAGTGTCCAAGAATTTAAAAAAAAAAAATTTGTTATTTTTTCTTATGAAATCGTAGAGAATCTTTTTGTGAAGGTAATAAAACAAAAGTACGAAATTTGGTGGAAAATTGACGAAATTATGCTCGCGAATTTTGATGTGTCAGCGATATTTCTGAATCGCGATTTTGCCGACTTTGACTCCCATTTTAGGCCAATTACATTATTCCAATCAACCAAATTCTTAGCTATTTCACTAGTATTACTTCTATTCTATCGATTGAGCACAAGAAATTGCCAAGTCAACTGTTTCAACTACAAAATAAAGTGATCGGAAATTGTTAATTTGGCCAATTTAACACAAAGTTCAAAATATTCCAATTTCAAAATAGGGTCCAGAATGAACAATGTAGGTATTCCTGGCACTAAACTAACATTTCCTCTGTTCATTAGTTATGTTTTGAGGCTTTACAAATAAATTCCATTTTGATTTTTTATTCACATAATGAATTTTTATTCACACCAAAAAATAGAAGATTTACTGTTATGCAATACTGTAATGATTGTATAAATATCATCACCATATTTGTGAATGTATATTAGACCCACCAGCTGACGTGTATTAGACGTGTGAGGTCGTTTGTTTACTCTTGAATATCGGGAAAAATTTAACATTTCTGCTACTTTGAGCTCAGTTTCAAGCCATTTCGAGTGCTAAAACCAATCAAAATCATCTTTTTTTGTAATATGTCTTCCATTCTATCAAATGAGACCAAGAAATCGCAAATACAACTATAAAAAACATACGAAAAAACACTGCAAACTTGCTGTTTTAATCGAAAAATCATGATTTCATTTTTTTTTTCTCTCATTATACACAGTGTGCTGCAGGATCTGTTTTATGTGGTGCACACATACCACATAGATGTATTCTCTCATATCTAGGCCCAAATGTACCACTCACAGTTTATCAGAGTGAGCTGAGCTCATGGCGTAGATCTACGGTTTGGACCCTGAACGTAAAGCCGTAGATCTACGGGACGGACCCTGAAAGGGTTAATGTCATCATGGTTGTTTAATATATTTATAGATGGGGTTGTAAAAGAAGTAAATGCTAGGGTGTCCGGGAGAGGGGTGAGATTAAATTATGGGGAATTAACCCCTTGACTGTCGCAACCCCCAATCCTGAGGTGTCTCCTGGTGTCGCAAAATTTCGAAAAAAAAAAAATTATTTTTCTTATGAAATGATAGAGAATCTTTTCCTGATTGTAATGACACCAAAAACACAAAATTTGATGGAAAACTGACGAAATTACACTCGCAAAGTTAGCGACCTCGGCAATATTTACAAATCGGCGATTTCGCCCACTTTGAGCCCAATTTTCGGCTAATTCCATTGTTCCAGTCGACCAAACTCATAGCTATTTCTTTAGAACTCCATTTTTTCTATCGATTGAGTACAAGAAACGGCCCATTTACCGATTTCAACTACCCAATAATGTGGTCAGAAATTTGCAATTTGGCCAATTTCACGGAAATTAAAAAATATGACAATTTCAAAATAAGGTCCAGAATGAACAATGCAGACATTCCTGGCTCTAAAATAACATTTTCTTTGTTCGTCAGTCATGTCTCCAGGCCCCTCTGATATTACTCTTGCTTCCTATTTTGAATTTTTATTCAAACAAAAAATAGAAGATTTACTGTTATGCAGACTATTGCAATACTGTAATAGTTGTACAAATAATGTCAATGACTGCATATTAGACTGCATATTAGAATGGCTAGTTGGACATTTATTGGACAATGACATCATTTGTTTACTTTTTTAACATCAGCAAAAATCAAACATTTCCCCTACTTTGAGCTCCATTTCCAGGTTCTTTTTATAGTAAAACCAACCAATATCGCCTTTACTTCTATAATATGTTTTCCATTCTATCAAGTGAGACCAAGAAAACGAGAATACAACCATAAATACTATACGAAAATAGACCACAAAGTCGGCATTTTAATTAAAAATAAAATGATCGGAGTTTTTTTTATCATTATCCACTGCATGCTCCAGGATTTCTTTTATATGGTGCACACTGACCACACAGACCCATTCTCTCACATTTGGGCCTACCAGCTTTCTCTTGCTTGATTTGAAGCCACTAGAATTTATGTGTACGTATAGTATGTACGTCAAACCCAGTACCTCGTAAGACGTATATATACGACCAAAACAGTCAAAGGGTTAAATACAAAATGGGAAGTGACACAGCTGCTTTTTGCTGATGATACTGTGCTTATGGGAGATTCTAAAGAAAAATTGCAAAGGTTAGTGGACGAATTTGGGAGTGTGTAAAGGTAGAAAGCTGAAAGTGAACACAGAAAAGAGTAAGGTGATGAGGGTATCAAATGATTTAGATAAAGAAAAATTGGATATCAAATTGGGGAGGAGGAGTATGGAAGAAGTGAATGTTTTCAGATATTTGAGAGTTGACGTGTCAGAGGACAGATTTATGAAGGATGGGGTTAATCACAGAATTGATGAACTAAAAAAGGTGAGTGGTGCACTGAGGTATATGTGAAGGCAAAAAATGTTATCCATGGAGGCAAAGAAGGGAATGTATGAAAGTATAGTAGTACCAACACTCTTATATGGGTGTGAAGGTTGGGTTGTAAATGCTGCTGCGAGGAGGCGGTTGGAGGCAGTGGAGATGTCCTGTCTAAGGGCAATGTGTGGTGTAAATATTATGCAGAAAATTCGGTGTGTGGAAATTAGGAGAAGGTGTTGAGTTAATAAAAGTATTAGTCAGAGGGCTGAAGAGAGGTTGTTGAGATGGTTTGGTCATTTAGAATGGATCAAAGTAGAATGACATGGAGAGCATATAAATCTGTAGGGAAAGGAAGGTGGGGTAGGGGTCATCCTCGAAAAGGTTGGAGGGAGAGGGTAAATGAGGTTTTGTGGGTGAGGGGCTTGGACTTCCAGCAAGTGTGTGTGAGCGTGTTAGATAGGAGTGAATGGAGACGAATGGTATTTGGGACCTGACGAGCTGTTGGAGTGTGAGCAGGGATTCAGGGAAACCGGTTATTTTATATAGCTGGACTTGAGTCCTGGAAATGGGAAGTACAAAGCCTGCAATTTAAAGGAGGGGTTTAGGATATTGGCAGTTTGGAGGGATATGTTGTGTATCTTTATACGTATATACTTCTAAACTGTTGTATTCTGAGCACCTCTGCAAAAACAGTGATTATGTGTGAGTGAGGTGAAAGTGTAGCATGATGATGAAAGTATTTTCTTTTTGGGGATTTTCTTTTTGGGTCACCCCTGCCTCGGGTGGGAGACGGCCGACTTGTTAAAAAAAAAAAAAAAAAATCCAAATACTGTCCAGAATAAACAAGACAGACATTCCTGGCACTAAAATAACATTTTCTCTTACATTTCTTACATTTCTTTTGCTTTCCACTTTGAATTTTTATTCTCACAAAAAATAGAAGATTTACTGTTATGCTGACTACCGCATTAGTGTAGAAATGGTATAAACAATATCAGTGCACTTGTTAAAGAATATCAGACTCACCAGTTGATGTGCATTGAATGCGTGGCATGATCTGTTTACTTTTGAACTTAGCAAAAATCGAAAATTTCTGTTACTTTGAGCTAAATTTCAAGGTACTTTTCATTGTGAAACCAATCAAAATCATCTAAATTTCTGTAGTATGTCTTCCATTCTATAAAATGAGACCAGGAAAACTAGAATACAACCATAAATATCATAAGAAAATAGTGCAAAGTTGCTGTTTTAAACCAAAAAGATGGTCAAAGTTTTTTTTTCTAATTATGAACTGTGTGCTGCAGGAATTTTTTATACTGTGCACACTGACCACATAGACCCATTCTTTCATATGTAGGCCTACCAGCTTTCTCGCTAGATTTGAAGGCACTAGAATTTACGCATACTACTAAGTCAATAACCCCTGGCTGTAAGACGTACTAGTATGTTGGAAACCCTGAAAGGGTTAAAAGGCTTAGGTAAACATACAAATTGGCTTCCCTTTAAGCAACAAAATATATACATTCTTACCTTGACAAAACCTTGGAAAACAATGCTGTATGATAATCCACCATATCTTGAGTTGCAAAGAAGACAATCATCTTTCTCTCATCACCAAACTAATGAAAAGAAACAAATAAAAATGGCATAATTTTTATTCATTTATTTTAATGTATGTATGAATGTATCTATGTAACAGACCTTTATACTACAAAGAACTTCTGAAACACAAGATAAAATCCAATGGTTACAGAATTGTCCAATATTATTACAATCATAGCAAAACAGTCTCTTGTCTATCCAACACAATTGCCATTACTGGCCACCAGCTGCCCCCTGTTAGTCTGTTACACTGACGATTTACTCTGTGCAGTGTGAGAGTGAGAGAGTGTGTGTGAGAGCGAGAGAGAGAGAGAGAGAGAGAGAGAGTGAGAGAGAGAGTGAAAGAGTGAGAGAGTGAGAGTGAGTGTGTGAGAGTGAGAGAGAGAGAGAGAGAGAGAGAGAGAGTGAGAGTGAGAGAGAGAGAGAGAGAGTGAGAGAGAGAGAGAGGGAGAGGGAGAGAGTGAGAGAGAGAGAGAGGAGAGGTGAGGTGAGAGGTGAGAGTGAGAGGAGAGAGAGAGAGGAGAGAGGTGAGGTGAGAGAGTGAGAGTGAGTGGGGAGAGTGAGGTGAGAGGTGAGGGAGTGAGAGTGAGAGTGAGAGAGTGAGTGAGTGAGGAGGGAGTGAGAGGTGAGAGAGGTGAGAGGAGAGAGAGAGAGAGAGAGAGAGAGAGAATGTGGGAGTGTGTGAGAGAGAGAGTGAGAGAGTGCATGTGAGGAGTGTGTGTGTGTGAGTGTGTGAGTGTATGTGAGTGAGTGTGTGTGTGTGTGTGTGTGTGTGTGTGTGTGTGTGTGTGTGTGTGTGTGTGTGTGTGTGTGTGTGTGTGTGTGTGTGCCGTGCGTGTGGTGTGGTGTGTCGTTCGTGTGGTGTGTTCTGTGTGTGTGTGTGTGTGTGTGTGTGTGTGTGTGTGTGTGTGTGTGTGTGTGTGTGTGTGTGTGTGTGTGTGTGTGTGTGTGTGTGTGTGTGTGTGTGTGTGTGTGTGTGTGTGTGTGTGCGTGTACTCACCTAATTGTACTCACCTAATTGTGGTTGCAGGGGTCGAGACTCAGCTCCTGGCCCCGCCTCTTCACTGATCGCTACTGGGTCCTCTCTCTCTCTGCTTCCTGAGCTTTGTCATACCTCTTCTTAAAACTATGTATGGTTCCTGCCTCCACTACTTCACTTGCTAGGCTATTCCACTTGCTGACAACTCTATGACTGAAGAAATACTTCCTAACGTCCCTGTGACTCGTCTGAGTCTTCAGCTTCCAGTTGTGACCCCTTGTCCCTGTGTCCCCTCTCTGGAACATCCTATCTCTGTCCACCTTGTCTATTCCCCGCAGTATCTTGTATGTCGTTATCATGTCTCCCCTGACCCTTCTGTCCTCCAGTGTCGTCAGTCCGATTTCCTTTAACCTTTCCTCGTACGACATTCCCTTGAGCTCTGGGACTAGCCTTGTTGCAAAGCTTTGTACTTTCTCTAACTTTTTGACGTGCTTGACCAGGTGTGGGTTCCAGACTGGTGCTGCATACTCCAGTATGGGCCTAACATACACAGTGTACAGTGTCTTGAACGATTCCTTATTAAGGTATCGGAACGCTATTCTCAGGTTTGCCAGGCGCCCGTATGCTGCAGCGGTTATTTGGTTGATGTGTGCCTCCGGTGATGTGCTCGGTGTTATGGTCACCCCAAGGTCTTTCTCCCTGAGTGAGGTCTGTAGTCTTTGTCCACCTAGCCTATACTCTGTCTGCGGTCTTCTTTGCCCCTCCCCAATCATCATGACTTTGCATTTGGCTGGATTGAATTCGAGAAGCCAGTTACTGGACCACATGTCCAGCCTGTCCAGGTCACTTTGCAGTCCTGCCTCATCCTCGTCCGATTTAATTCTTCTCATCAACTTCACGTCATCTGCGAACAGGGACACTTCAGAGTCTATTCCTTCCATTATGTCGTTCACATATATCAAAAATAGCGCTGGTCCTAGAACTGACCCCTGTGGGATCCCGCTCGTAACAGGCGCCCACTGTGATACCTCTTCACGTACCATGACTCGTTGCTGCCTCCCTGTCAGGTATTCCCTTATCCATTGCAGTGCCCTCCCTTTTACATGCGCCTGATCCTCCAGCTTCTGCACTAATCTCTTGTGGGGAACTGTGTCAAAGGCCTTCCTGCAGTCTAGGAAAACGCAATCTACCCACCCCTCTCTCTCGTGTCTTACTTCTGTTACCTTGTCATAAAACTCCAGGAGGTTTGTGATACAAGATTTGCCTTCCATGAACCCATGCTGGTTTTCATTTATAATCTTGTTCCTTTCCAGGTGTTCGACCACTCTCCTCCTGATAATCTTCTCCATGACTTTGCACACAATACATGTCAGAGACACAGGTCTGTAGTTTAGTGCCTCGTTTCTGTTTCCTTTTTTAAATATGGGGACTACATTAGCTGTCTTCCATTTCTCAGGTAGTTGCCCAGTTTCAAGGGATGTGTTGAAGATTGTGGTTAGAGGCACGCACAGCATCTCTGCTCCTTCTCTAAGGACCCATGGGGAGATGTTGTCCGGTCCCATCGCCTTTGAGGTGTCAAGGTCACTTAAGAGCTTCTTCACCTCCTCCTCAGTTGTTCGTATGTCATCCAACACTTGTTGGTATATTCCCTCTTGATGTTCCCTTCTGTGCTGTCTTCCCACAGCCCTTCCTGTCTCTACTGTAAAAACTTCCTTAAATCTCCTGTTCAGCTCCTCACATACCTCCTGATCATTTCTTGTGAGTTCTCCACCTTCTGTCCTTAATCTGATCACCTGGTCTTTGACTGTTGTCTTCCTCCTGATGTGGCTATACAACAGTTTCGGGTCAGTCTTGATTCTCGATGCTATGTTATTTTCATACTGTCGCTGGGCCTCCCTCCTTCTGTGCGTACTACCTGGCTCTGCGACTGATCTCCCTATTTTCGTGTGTTCTCTGCCTTCTGTACTTTTTCCATTCTCTATTGCACTTTGTTTTTGCCTCCTTACACCGTCGGGTAAACCAGGGGCTCGTTCTGGTCTTCCCGTTGTTACTGTTGCCCTTGGGAATAAACCTTTCCACTGCCTCCTTGCATTTTGTTGTTACATATTCCATCATTTCATTTACTGGCTTTCCTGCCAGTTCTCTGTCCCACTGGACCTCCCGCAGGAAGTTCTTCAACCCTATGTAGTCCCCTCTTTTATAGTCAGGCTTTTCCCATTCAACTCCTGTTATTCTCTCCACTTGCAGCTCTACTATGTATTCAAAGCACAGAACCACGTGGTCGCTAGCTCCTAGGGGACTCTCATACTTGATGTCCTCAATGTCTGAGCTGCCCAGGGTGAACACAAGGTCCAATCTTGCTGGTTCATCCTCCCCTCTCACTCTGGTAGTGTCCTTAACATGTTGGTGCATGAGATTTTCCAGCACCACGTCCAACATCCTGGCTCTCCATGTTTCGGGACCCCCCTGTGGCTCCAGGTTTTCCCAGTAAATCTCCCTGTGGTTGAAATCCCCCATAACCAGCAACTTTGCTCTGCTGGAGTGAGCTCTTCTTGCCACCTCAGCAAGTGTGTCCACCATTGCTCTGTTGCTCTCTTCATATTCCTCTCTTGGCTTCCTGCAGTTCTGTGGTGGATTATACATCACTGCAATGACCACTTTGTGTTCCC
Organism: Cherax quadricarinatus; assembly: GCF_038502225.1. Taxonomy (NCBI): domain Eukaryota; kingdom Metazoa; phylum Arthropoda; class Malacostraca; order Decapoda; family Parastacidae; genus Cherax; species Cherax quadricarinatus. The sequence continues at coordinate 50,235,523 of NC_091304.1, forward strand.
CAGACTGAAGTGTACCTGCTATGTAGTCTCTTTCTCCCGTCTCATCTATGCCTTCCATTTTCTCGAATTTCCATCTGTTTTTTACGAGCAGAGGAACCCCACCTCCTCCCCTGCCCCTTCTATCTTTCCTTATGATCTGGTATCCTGGTGGGAAGATTGCATCTGTTATTGTCTCCGTGAGTTTTGTTTCTGTAACTGCTATGATGTCTGGGGACTTCATTGATTCCTTCTTGCCATTCCTCATGTTTATTCGTTAATCCATCTGCATTTGTGTACCAAACCTTCAACTTCTGTTCTAATACTGTAACTGTGGTGCGGGGGGTGGAAACAGAGGGATCGGTGTGTGATGGTTGGTTTGGAATGTTCAGTTGCCTTGGGGGGTGTCGTGGCTGGAGTCCTTCTGCAGGTGTTTCTGGGGGGTGCACTTGTCCTTCCATTTGATCCTGGGTTATTCTGCTCTCCTTTTTCATTTCCTCCCATTTCTCCTTTCGTTTTTGAACTCTCTCTTTCATTGTCTTCCTTTCGTCCTGTGTTCTGTCTCGATCGAGGTACACACTCCGGAACTCCTGCTTGCTTCTCAGCCGTGCTTTCTCCTGCAGGATCATGGTTCGGGTTGATTCTGCCTTGAAAATTACTTTGAGAGGCCGATTCCTTTTCTTTGTGAACCACCCAATTCTCCGAAAATTTGCCAACTGGGTCATGTCCCCCTCGCCTATCACCTTCATGATATCTTCAATCGCTTTTTTCCCCTCCTGCTTTCTTTCATCATAAGTTTCCCCTTTAGCTTCGTCTAGCCCATAGACAAACACGGATCTCTCCCTTTCCACCTCCCACTGTGATTCCCATTGCATCCTCTGATGTGTTTTAGTTCCTTCCCGTGGAGTGTTCCTTCCTTCAGTCCCTTCCCTAGTTATGTGTGTGTGTGTGTGTGTGTGTGTGTACTCACCTAGTTGTATTCACCTAGTTGAGGTTGCAGGGGTCGAGTCCAAGCTCCTGGCCCCGCCTCTTCACTGGTCGCTACTAGGACACTCTCCCTGAACCATGAGCTTTATCGTACCTCTGCTTAAAGCTATGTATGGATCCTGACTCCACTACATCGCTTCCCAAACTATTCCACTTCCTGACTACTCTGTGGCTGAAGAAATACTTCCTAACATCCCTGTGATTCATCTGTGTCTTCAACTTCCAACTGTGTCCCCTTGTTACTGTGTCCACTCTCTGGAACATCCTGTCTTTGTCCACCTTGTCAATTCCTCTCAGTATTTTGTATGTCGTTATCATGTCCCCCCTATCTCTCCTGTCCTCCAGTGTCGTCAGGTTGATTTCCCTTAACCTCTCCTCGTAGGACATACCTCTTAGCTCTGGGACTAGTCTTGTTGCAAACCTTTGCACTTTCTCTAGTTTCTTTACGTGCTTGGCTAGGTGTGGGTTCCAAACTGGTGCCACATACTCCAATATGGGCCTAACGTACACGGTGTACAGGGTCCTGAATGATTCTTTATTAAGATGTCGGAATGCTGTTCTGAGGTTTGCTAGGCGCCCATATGCTGCAGCAGTTATTTGGTTGATGTGCGCTTCAGGAGATGTGCCTGGTGTTATACTCACCCCAAGATCTTTTTCCTTGAGTGAGGTTTGTAGTCTCTGGCCCCCTAGACTGTACTCCGTCTGCGTCTTCTTTGCCCTTCCCCAATCTTGATGACTTTGCACTTGGTGGGATTGAACTCCAGGAGCCAATTGCTGGACCAGGTCTGCAGCCTGTCCAGATCCCTTTGTAGTTCTGCCTGGTCTTCGATCGAGTGAATTCTTCTCGTCAACTTCACATCATCTGCAAACAGGGACACCTCAGAGTCTATTCCTTCCGTCATGTTGTTCATAAATACCAGAAACAGCACTGGTCCTAAGACTGACCCCTGTGGGACCCCGCTGGTCACAGGTGCCCACTCTGACACCTTGCCACGTACCATGACTCGTTGCTGTCTTCCTGACAAGTATTCCCTGATCCACTGTAGTGCCTTCCCTGTTATCCCTGCTTGGTTCTCCAGTTTTTGCACCAATCTCTTGTGTGGAACTGTGTCAAACGCCTTCTTGCAGTCCAAGAAAATGCAATCCACCCACCCCTCTCTCTCTTGTCTTACTGCTGTCACCATGTCATAGAACTCCAGTAGGTTTGTGACACAGGATTTCCCGTCCCTGAAACCATGTTGGCTGCTGTTGATGAGATCGTTCCTTTCTAGGTGTTCCACCACTCTTCTCCTGATAATCTTCTCCATGATTTTGCATACTATACATGTCAGTGACACTGGTCTGTAGTTTAATGCTTCATGTCTGTCTCCTTTTTTAAAGATTGGGACTACATTTGCTGTCTTCCATGCCTCAGGCAATCTCCCTGTTTCGATAGATGTATTGAATATTGTTGTTAGGGGTACACATAATGCCTCTGCTCCCTCTCTCAATACCCATGGGGAGATGTTATCTGGCCCCATTGCCTTTGAGGTATCTAGCTCACTCAGAAGCCTCTTCACTTCTTCCTCGGTTGCGTGCACTGTGTCCAGCACATGGTGGTGTGCCCCACCTCTCCGTCTTTCTGGAGCCCCTTCTGTCTCCTCTGTGAACACTTCTTTGAATCTCTTGTTGAGTTCCTCACATACTTCACAGTCATTTCTTGTTGTCTCTCCTCCTTCCTTCCTTAGCCTGATTACCTGGTCCTTGACTGTTGTTTTCCTCGTGTGTGTGTGTGTGTGTGTGTGTGTGTGTGTGTGTGTGTGTGTGTGTGTGTGTGTGTGTGTGTGTGTGTGTGTGTGTGTGTGTGTGTGTGTGTGTGTGTGTGTGTGTGTGTGTGTGTGTGTGTGTGTGTGTGTGTGTGTGTGTGTGTGTGTGTGTGTGTGTGCGTGTGTGTGTGTGTACATACAAGGAATATATAAGCATGCTCACATACCACAAAGTAACTATGATTCCCCCTACCTTTGTAGGATTTAGTAAGCACAAAAATTAATATTAAAGAGAATCAATTACCTGACGAACAACCACAGGCATGACTACTAAGTCTCACTAAGGCTGTCTAGAGAATTGCAGAAAGTTCTCTAATCCTCAGTTTCTCAACTGAACTTTCCAGTCTTTGCATATCATTCAGTCATCTATGCTATTCTTCCAATTTCATTAACTGTGCATATTCTCATGACATATGAATTTTCTTCTCTCCTAAACCCACTTCTCCTGTGAAAACTCCTGTGCCTGGCCTTCCCTACATAGGTATCCCTGGGTTTATGCAAAAGATTTATTCCAGGCCCATGGCAGCTATACCAAGCTCAATTGTCCATTACCACTTAATTTCACCTAAGAATCTTCAGTACATTTTGTGAACCACATTGGTCACACATGGTGAATGTAGAATATCCCATGTATAGATTTACTGATACAGATGAGAGAAAGCATAATAACGAATTCTCTCAAAACAAATATGCATATGGCAAGGGGAAAAAACACATATTTAATTTTTTAATGTACAAGATCTTAATGTTATATTTTCCAGTATGTAATGCATGCTTCCTCCTCCTCCCCCTAAAAAGTCTCAGAAAATCACCCTACACATTATATGCTCAAGATCAGGAAGAATGAGCTCTGTGTTACTCCTAAGTGATGGTTTCAGTGCTGTTGTACTAGTAAACTGAACTTCAAACACCCCCCTACAAAACTACTTCCTAGACTGATTACTTTCCACAAATTAGTAACCATTATAAATTATAATTCACATATTACTTCAGCAGTTTTAAATAATTGTAAAGTAGCCATCTGTAAATAACAGGTAGCTGCACTACATAACACCAGGTGGATACAGAAGGTACTACTGAGTACCACACTACATAATATCAGGTGGATACAGTAGGTACCACTGAGTACCACACTACATAACACCAGTGGTAGGCACAGCTAACCGAAAAGTTAGATTCACTAACTGCTAATCCGCTAACTAAAAAATTAGTTCTGCTAACGCTAAACTGCTAAACAGCCGAAAAAATTACCAGAAGCTAATGCTAAACGCTAACCACTAACTTTTTCACATGAATTCAGGCTCGGTTCAGTTTTCTTTTTTTTTCAACAAACCAGCCATATCCCAACAAGGCAGGGTGGCCCAAAAAGAAAAACTAAAGTTTTTCTTTTTAAATATAGTAATTTGTACAGGAGAAGGGGTTACTAGCCCCTTGCTCCCGGCATTTTAGTCGCCTCTTACAACACGCATGGCTTACGGAGGAAGAATTCTGTTCCACTTCCCCATGGAGATAAGAGGAAATAAACAAGAACAAGAACTAGAAAGGAAATAGAAGAAAACCCAGAGGGGTGTGTATATATATGCTTGTACATGTATGTGTAGTGTGACTTTAGTGTAAGAAGAAGTAGCAAGACGTACCTGAAATCTTGCATGTTTATGAGACAGAAAAAAGACACCAGCAATCCTACCATCATGTAAAACAAATACAGGCTTTCGTTTTACACTGACTTGGCAGGACGGTAGTACCTCACTGGATGGTTGCTGTCTATCAACCTACTACCTAAATTCAGTTTAGTGTTCTGGTCTTTTACTTTTACTTTTAAGACTTTTAGAACAGACTTGGAAGGCTGGGTCTTCTCCTTTGTATCCCTTGACTTGAGGACGAAATAGTCATCCAGGTGGGGACATGGGTTCTGCGACTCCTAGCCATCAGCCTGAGCAGCCTCTGCTTCAACCACAGCTATTGCAGACTCCTCAACAACACCTTCAGGCAGAACAGAAACACCTCCCCTGTTCATAACGATAAGTGACAATGCATCCAGGTGATTGTTGACACTAAGACTATAATAATGCTTCTCAGATGCTGCTACTGCTGTGTTGACAAATTACGTTTACACGTAGTCAGCCAATACCAAGCCTGACTGACTGTCGGAGAAACGCCCACAAGACAGGAACATACACATGCGCTGTTGAAAAGGCATTGCTTTCTGACTACCAACAACGTATGAATATTTTTTTATAGGACTCAAAGTTAGTGGAACTTTATTTAGCGGAAGTGGTCCACTAACGGTTTCCGAAGTTAGCAGAAACGCTAATGTGCTAAACAAGTAGTCCCACTTATAAGCGGTTAGTGGAACTGTGCCCACTATTGCATAACACCAGGTGGATATAGTAGGTACCAGTGAGTAACCACACTACATAACACCAGGTGGATATAGTAGGTACCAGTGAGTAACCACACTACATAACACCAGGTGGATACAGTAGGACCTAGGCAGTAGGTTGGTAGACAGCAATCACCAAGGGAGGTACTACCATCCTGCCAAGTGAGTGTGAAATGGAAACCTGTAATTTACATGATGGTAGGGTTGCTGATGTCTTTTTTCTGTCTCAAACATGCACGGTTTCAGGTGCGTCCTACTACTTCTACTTACACTTAGGTCACACTGTACGTGCATGTACAAGCACATATATACGTACATCCCCCCCGGGTTTTCTTCTATTTTCTTACTAGTTCTCGTTCTTTTTAATTTATCTTCATTGGGAAGTGGAACAGAATTCTTCCTCCATAAGCCATGCATGTCGTACGAGGCGGATAAATGCTGGGAGCAAGGGGCTAGTAACCCCTTCTCCTGTATATACTACTAAAAAAAAAAACTTTCATTTTTCTTTTTGGGCCACCCTGCCTTGGTGGGATACAGCCAGTTCGTTGAAAGGTACCTACCTGAATGGTACCTACTGTATCCACAATAGGTTCCTATTGTACCTATTGTGGATACAGTAGGTACCATTCAGCCACTATGACATAATTCAATGGACAATATATTTCAACTAATTCAAATCACTGTCTGAGTACTCTTGAGCCCAATACTGTACACAGTTAGTTATCTGCATACATGGTTTTAACCCTTTGACTGTCGCGGCCGTATATATACGTCTTACGAGGTACCGTGTTTGACGTATATATACTCATAAATTCTAGCGGCTTCAAATCAAGCAGGAGAAAGCTGGTAGGCCCACATGTGAGAGAATGGGTCTGTGTGGTCAGTGTGCACCATATAAAAAAAATCCTGGAGCACGCAGTGCATAATGAGAAAAAAAAAACTCCGACCGTTTTTTTTTAATTAAAATGCCGACTTTGTGGTCTATTTTTGTATAGTATTTATGGTTGTATTCTCGTTTTCTTGGTCTCATTTGATAGAATGGAAAACATATTATAGAAATAGAGGTGATTTTGATTGATTTTACTATACAAAGAACCTAGAAATGGAGCTCAAAGTAGGGGAAATGTTCGATTTTTGCCAATGTTCAAAAGTAAACATATGATGCCATTGTCCAATAAATGTCCAACTAGCCATTCTAATATGCAGTCATGAATGGGTTGATGTTATTTATACAATTATTACAGTATTAAATGTAGTAGGTTGGTAGACGGCAACCACCCAGGGAGGTAATACCGTCCTGCCAAGTGAGTGTAAAACGAAAGCCTGTGATTGTTTTACATGATGGTAGGATTGCTGATGTCTTTTGTCTGTCTCATAAATATGCAAGATTACAGGCATGTCTTGCTACTTCTACTTACACTTAGGTCACAATACACATACATGTACACATTTATTTATACACACTCATCTGAGTTTTCTTTGATTTTATCTTAATAGTTCTTGGTCTTATTACTTTTCCTTTTATATCCATGGGGAAGTGGAATAAGAATCTTTCCTCCGTAAGCCATGCGTGTTGTAAAAGTCAACTAAAATGCCGGGAACAATGGGCTAGTAACCCCTTTTCCTGGAAAGATTACTAAAAAGAATAAGAAGAAGAAAATTGTTAAAGTGGGAAGTCTGAATGTGCGTGGATGTTGTGCAGATGATAAGAAAGAGATGATTGTGGATGTTATGAATGAGAAGAAGCTGGATGTCCTGGCTTTAAGTGAAACAAAGCTGAAGGGGGTGGGAGAGTTTCAGTGGAGAGGAATAAATGGGATTAGGTCAGGGGTTTCAAATAGAGCTAGAGCTAAAGAAGGAGTAGCAATAATGTTGAAGGATAAGCTATGGCAGGAAAAGAGGGACTAAAAATGTATTAATTCAAGGATTATGTGGAGTAAAATAAAGATTGGATGTGAAAAGTGGGTTATAACAAGCGTGTATCCACCTGGAGGAGAGAGAAGTGTAGAGGAGAGAGAGAGATTTTGGGAAATGTTGAGTGAATGCGTGGGGAGTTTTGAATCAAGTGTGAGAGTAATGGTGGTTGGGGATTTCAATGCTAAAGTGGGTAAAAATGTTATGGAGGGAGTAGTAGGTAAATTTGGGGTGCCAGGGGTAAATGTAAATGGGGAGCCTTTAATTGAGCTATGTGTAGAAAGAATTTGGTAATAAGTAATACATATTTTATGAAAAAGAGGATAAATAAATATACAAGGTATGATGTAGCATGTAATGAAAGTAGTTTATTAGATTATGTATTGGTGGATAAAAGGTTCATGGGTAGGCTCCAGGATGTACATGTTTATAGAGGGGCAACTGATATATCGGATCATTATTTAGTTGTAGCTACAGTTAGAGTAAGAGGTAGATGGGAAAAGAGGAAGGTGGCAACAACAAGTAAGAGGGAGGTGAAAGTGTATAAACTAAGGGAGGAGGAAGTTCGGGTGAGATATAAGCGACTATTGGCAGAAAGGTGGGCTAGTGCAAAGATGAGTAGTGGAGGGATTGAAGAGGGTTGGAATAGTTTTAAAAATGCAGTATTAGAATGTGGGGCAGAAGTTTGTGGTTATAGGAGGGTGGGGGCAGGAGGAAAGAGGAGTGATTGGTGGAATGATGAAGTAAAGGGTGTGATAAAAGAGAAAAAGGTAGCTTATGAGAGGTTATTACAAAGCAGAAGTGTTATAAGAAGAGCAGAGTATATGGAGAGTAAAAGAAATGTAAAGAGAGTGGTCAGAGAGTGCAAAAGGAGAGCAGATGATAGAGTGGGAGAGGCACTGTCAAGAAATTTTAATGAAAATAAGAAAAAATTTTGGAGTGAGTTAAACAAGTTAAGAAAGCCTAGGGAAAGTATGGATTTGTCAGTTAAAAACAGAGTAGGGGAGTTAGTAGATGGGGAGATGGAGGTATTAGGTAGATGGCGAGAATATTTTGAGGAACTTTTAAATGTTAAGGAAGAAACAGAGGCAGTAATTTCATGCACTGGTCAGGGAGGTATACCATCTTTTAGGAGTGAAGAAGAGCAGAATGTAAGTGTGGGGGAGGTACGTGAGGCATTACGTAAAATGAAAGGGGGTAAAGCAGCTGGAACTGATGGGACCATGACAGAAATGTTAAAAGCAGGGGGGGATATAGTGTTGGAGTGGTTGGTACTTTTGTTTAATAAATGTATGAAAGAGGGGAAGGTACCTAGGGATTGGCGGAGAGCATGTATAGTTCCTTTATATAAAGGGAAAGGGGACAAAAGAGACTGTAAAAATTATAGAGGAATAAGTTTACTGAGTATACCAGGAAAAGTGTATGGTAGGGTTATAATTGAAAGAATTAGAGGTAAGACAGAATGTAGGATTGCGGATGAGCAAGGAGGTTTCAGAGTGGGTACGGGATGTGTAGATCAAGTGTTTACATTGAAGCATATATGTGAACAGTATTTAGATAAAAGTAGGGAAGTTTTTATTGCATTTATGGATTTAGAAAAGGCATATGATAGAGTGGATAGAGGAGCAATGTGGCAGAGGTTGCAAGTATATGGAATAGGTGGTAAGTTATTAAATGCTGTAAAGAGTTTTTGAGGATAGTGAGGCTCAGGTTAGGGTGTGTAGAAGAGAGGGAGACTACTTCCCGGTAAAAGTAGGTCTTAGACAGGGATGTGTAATGTCACCATGGTTGTTTAATATATTTATAGATGGGGTTGTAAAGGAAGTAAATGCTAGGGTGTTCGGGAGAGGGGTGGGATTAAATTTTGGGGAATCAAATTCAAAATGGGAATTGACACAGTTACTTTTTGCTGATGATACTGTGCTTATGGGAGATTCCAAAGAAAAATTGCAAAGGTTAGTGGATGAGTTTGGGAATGTGTGTAAAGGTAGAAAGTTGAAAGTGAACATAGAAATGAGTAAGGTGATGAGGGTGTCAAATGATTTAGATAAAGAAAAATTGGATATCAAATTGGGGAGGAGTAGTATGGAAGAAGTGAATGTTTTCAGATAGTTGGGAGTTGACGTGTCGGCAGATGGATTTATGAAGGATGAGGTTAATCATAGAACTGATGAGGGAAAAAAGGTGAGTGGTGCGTTGAGGTATATGTGGAGTCAAAAAACGTTATCTCTGGAGGCAAAGAAGGGAATGTATGAAAGTACAGTGGACCCCCGCATAACGATTACCTCCGAATGCGACCAATTATGTAAGTGTATTTATGTAAGTGCTTTTGTACGTGCATGTTTGGGGGTCTGAAATGGACTAATCTACTTCACAATATTTCTTATGGGAACAAATTCGGTCAGTACTGGCACCTGAACATACTTCTGGAGTGAAAAAATATCGTTAACCGGGGGTCCACTGTATAGTAGTACCAACGCTCTTATATGGGTGTGAAGCTTGGGTGGTAAATGCAGCAGCGAGGAGACGGTTGGAGGCAGTGGAGATGTCCTGTTTAAGGGCAATGTGTGGTGTAAATATTATGCAGAAAATTCGGAGTGTGGAAATTAGGAAAAGGTGTGGAGTTAATAAAAGTATTAGTCAGAGGGCAGAAGAGGGGTTGTTGAGGTGGTTTGGTCATTTAGAGAGAATGGATCAAAGTAGAATGACATGGAAAGCATATAAATCTATAGGGGAAGGAAGGAGGGGTAGGGGTCGTCCTCGAAAGGGTTGGAGAGAGGGGGTAAAGGAGGTTTTGTGGGCAAGGGGCTTGGACTTCCAGCATGCGTGCGTGAGCATGTTAGATAGGAGTGAATGGAGACGAATGGTACTTGGGACCTGACGATCTGTTGGAGTGTGTGCAGGGTAATATTTAGTGAAGGGATGATGAAGTAAAGGGTGTGATAAAAGAGAAAAAGGTAGCTTATGAGAGGTTTTTACAAAGCAGAAGTGTTATAAGAAGAGCAGAGTATATGGAGAGTAAAAGAAAGGTAAAGAGAGTGGTGAGAGAGTGCAAAAGGAGAGCAGATGATAGAGTGGGAGAGGCACTGTCAAGAAATTTTAATGAAAATAAGAAAAAATTTTGGAGCGAGTTAAACAAGTTAAGAAAGCCTAGGGAAAATATGGATTTGTCAGTTAAAAACAGAGTAGGGGAGTTAGTAGATGGGGAGATGGAGGTATTGGGTAGATGGCGAGAATATTTTGAGGAACTTTTAAATGTTAAGGAAGAAACAGAGGCAGTAATTTCATGCACTGGTCAGGGAGGTATACCATCTTTTAGGAGTGAAGAAGAGCAGAATGTAAGTGTGGGGGAGGTACGTGAGGCATTACGTAAAATGAAAGGGGGTAAAGCAGCTGGAACTGATGGGATCATGACAGAAATGTTAAAAGCAGGGGGGGATATAGTGTTGGAGTGGTTGGTACTTTTGTTTAATAAATGTATGAAAGAGGGGAAGGTACCTAGGGATTGGCAGAGAGCATGTATAGTCCCTTTATATAAAGGGAAAGGGGACAAAAGAGACTGTAAAAATTATAGAGGAATAAGCTTACTGAGTATACCAGGAAAAGTGTACGGTAGGGTTATAATTGAAAGAATTAGAGGTAAGACAGAATGTAGGATTGCGGATGAGCAAGGAGGTTTTAGAGTGGGTAGGGGATGTGTAGATCAGGTGTTTACATTGAAGCATATATGTGAACAGTATTTAGATAAAGATAGGGAGGTTTTTATTGCATTTATGGATTTAGAAAAGGCATATGATAGAGTGGATAGAGGAGCAATGTGGCAGATGTTGCAAGTATATGGAATAGGTGGTAAGTTATTAAATGCTGTAAAGAGTTTTTATGAGGATAGTGAGGCTCAGGTTAGGGTGTGTAGAAGAGAGGGAGACTACTTCCCGGTAAAAGTAGGTCTTAGACAGGGATGTGTAATGTCACCATGGTTGTTTAATATATTTATAGATGGGGTTGTAAAGGAAGTAAATGCTAGGGTGTTTGGGAGAGGGGTGGGATTAAATTATGGGGAATCAAATTCAAAATGGGAATTGACACAGTTACTTTTTGCTGATGATACTGTGCTTATGGGAGATTCTAAAGAAAAATTGCAAAGGTTAGTGGATGAGTTTGGGAATGTGTGTAAAGGTAGAAAGTTGAAAGTGAACATAGAAAAGAGTAAGGTGATGAGGGTGTCAAATGATTTAGATAAAGAAAAATTGGATATCAAATTGGGGAGGAGGAGTATGGAAGAAGTGAATGTTTTCAGATACTTGGGAGTTGACGTGTCGGCGGATGGATTTATGAAGGATGAGGTTAATCATAGAATTGATGAGGGAAAAAAGGTGAGTGGTGCGTTGAGGTATATGTGGAGTCAAAAAACGTTATCTATGGAGGCAAAGAAGGGAATGTATGAAAGTATAGTAGTACCAACACTCTTATATGGGTGTGAAGCTTGGGTGGTAAATGCAGCAGCAAGGAGACGGTTGGAGGCAGCGGAGATGTCCTGTCTAAGGGCAATGTGTGGTGTAAATATTATGCAAAAAATTCGGAGTGTGGAAATTAGGAGAAGGTGTGGAGTTAATAAAAGTATTAGTCAGAGGGCAGAAGAGGGGTTGTTGAGGTGGTTTGGTCATTTAGAGAGAATGGATCACAGTAGAATGACATGGAAAGCATATAAATCTATAGGGGAAGGAAGGCGGGGTAGGGGTCGTCCTCGAAAGGGTTGGAGAGAGGGGGTAAAGGAGGTTTTGTGGGTAAGGGGCTTGGATTTCCAGCAAGCGTGCGTGAGCGTGTTAGATAGGAGTGAATGGAGACGAATGGTACTTGGGACCTGACGATCTGTTGGAGTGTGAGCAGGGTAATATTTAGTGAAGGGATTCAGGGAAACCGGTTATTTTCATATAGTCGGACTTGAGTCCTGGAAATGGGAAGTACAATGCCTGCACTTTAAAGGAGGGGTTTGGGATATTGGCAGTTTGGAGGGATATGTTGTGTGTCTTTATATGTGTATGCTTCTAGACTGTTGTATTCTGAGCACCTCTGCAAAAACAGTGATAATGTGCGAGTGTGGTGAAAGTGTTGAATGATGATGAAAGTATTTTCTTTTTGGGGATTTTCTTTCTTTTTTGGGTCACCCTGCCTCGGTGGGAGACGGCCGACTTGTTGAAAAAAAAAAAAAAAAAAAAAAAAAATTCAGGGAAACCGGTTATTTTCATATAGTCGGACTTGAGTCCTGGAAATGGGAAGTACAATGCCTGCACTTTAAAGGAGGGGTTTGGGATATTCGCAGTTTGGAGAGATATGTTGTGTATCTTTATATGTGTATGCTTCTAGACTGTTGTATTCTGAGCACCTCTGCAAAAACAGTGATAATGTGCGAGTGTGGTGAAAGTGTTGAATGATGATGAAAGTATTTTCTTTTCGGGGATTTTCTTTCTTTTTTGGGTCACCCTGCCTCAGTGGGAGACGGCCGACTTGTTGAGAAAAAAAAAAAAAAAAAAAAATTACAGTATTGCAGTAGTCTGCATAATAGTAAGTCTTCTATTTTTTGTTTGAATAAAAATTCAAAATAGAAAGCAAGAGTAATATCAGAGGGGCCTGGAGACATGACTGATGAGCAAAGTAAATGTTATTTTAGAGCCAGGAATGTCTGCATTGTTCATTCTGGACCTTATTTTGAAATTGTCATATTTTTTAGTTTTCGTGAAATTGGCCAAATTGCAAATTTCTGACCACATTATTAGGTAGTTGAAATCGGTAAATGGGCAGTTTCTTGTACTCAATCGATAGAAAAAATGGAGTTCTAAAGAAATAGCTATGAGTTTGAGCGACTGGAGCAATGGAATTAGCCGAAAATAGGGCTCAAAGTGCGCAAAATCGCCGATTTGTAAACAGCGCCGAGGTCGCTAACTTCGCGAGAGCATAATTCCGTCAGTTTTCCATCAAATTTTGTTTTTTTTGGTGTCATTACAATCTGGAAAAGATTCTCTATCATATCATAAGAAAAAAATAATTTTTTTTTTTTTTAAATTTTGCGACACCAGGAGACACCTCAGGATTGGGGGTTGCGACAGTCAAAGGGTTAAGGTAGCATTCCTTTGGAATACAAAACTAACAAAAAATACAATTTATAGTATTTGCAGGTGTTTACAGAATTTAAACAAGTGCTGTAAATATAATATGTACTAACCTTACACTTTGAGAGGATAAATGCTGCTAATGTGACAAGCCTAAGCTTGGCTGGAATCATGACATAATGATGGGAAAGATTGGCAGGAGTTGCCAGAGCCTCAGAGGTGAGCTGTTTACTCTTCTCCTCTCCATCGTGGCTTATGTCAATCACTTCCGGTGACAACAAGCTCATACCTAAGTAACAGCAATACTTGCATTCTGTATCATTATTATTAAAAACTTTAAGAAAAAATGACATTAATTCTGAAACACACGCAAAACTTAATGCATATATTTGCATTATTAAATAATTAAAAAGAATGCTAAGGCCAGTTTACTAGAAAATCCATATTGCATAGTCGTGTGTGCTGGAGCGTCCGAAACTAAGCATTACATTGCAGCAGTTCCATGCAATGGATCCCTAAAGCTGAAATATCAATAGTTAAAATTATGCATTACAGCTTTTCACTGATGAAAAGCCTATTATTGTAATAAGGTATTATAGACAAAAAATGCACCACACATGTACTAAATGGTTATATATAAAAACCAACACAATGACAGGACAAAAATAAATAAATGCCCTAATATGCTCCAAAAAATCCTATGACTAATTTTAAGAGAGACAACACCACACTTGCATTTAATGACATACAGCAGGCATGTGTGAGCATGTTAGATAAGAGTGGAGATGAATGGTTTTTGGGACTTGACGAACTGTTAGTGTGTAAGCAAGTTAACGTAGTATATGAAGGGATTCAGGGAAACCTGTTAGCTTGACTTTGATCCTGGAGGTGGGAAGTACAGTGCCTGCACTCTAAAGGAGAGGTGAGGATATTTACAGTTTGGAGGGGCATCTGAACTATAATATCAGCATGCCTCTGGCAAGACAGTAATAGTGTGAATGATGGTAAAAGTGTTTCTTCTTTTTTGGCTCACCCTACCTTGGTGGGAGACAGCCAGTGTGCTAAAATAATTAACTACATGCCTTCATTTTGTACTGCAACATATGCCAATGACAGAAACACTGGCTAACATTTTTTTCAGTGCACATAAAAAAATATGTACTTCTAATTCTGGAACACTGATTTCAAATATGAACTTTAAGTTTTGATCCAGCACATAGTTTCTGTGAAACACAGCACCAGTGAATGATTTCACCAAAATATAGCAATCATGGAGAGGAGATTTCAAGGAAGCCTGATGATCAGTTTGATGGCTGACTACTACTGGACACTGCTGTGAGAGAATGATACTGAACACAAGCAAAAAAAAATTCAATTACTGCCTTTCCAGACACCACAATTCAGATGACCCTCCAAGCAGGAACATCCCCACCCCTCCTGCAGAGTGCAGGCATTGTACTGCTCACGTTTAGGATTTGAGTCTGGCTAGCCAGGTTTACCCTGAATCCCATCATAAATGTTTCCTTGCTCATACTCCAATGGAATGCCAAATCATAAAAATCACTTGCTTCTACTCACTCCTATCTAACATGCTCTCACAATGCTGCTGCATGTCCAAGCCCCTAGCACTCAAAACTTTCTTTACCTCCCTCTCTCCAACTTTTCTGAGGATGACCCACTACCCATCCCTCCCTCCACCCAAGATATAATTATATGCCCTCTTAGTCATCCTATTTTTTCCATCCTCTCTAAATATCCAAAACACCTCACCAACCCCTCTTCAGTCCTCTGAATAATACTTTTGGTGACTCCAACACCTTCCAATCTACAAGCTCTGAGTTCTCTGCAAAATATATACACCACATATTGCGCACAAACATGACGTCTATTGCCTCCAACAACACTGCAACATTCAAAACCAAGGCTTCATACCTATACAACAGTGACGGTACTGTTTTTGCCTCTGTGGATACTGTTCTGTCTCCACAGACAAATGAATTAATGTTAAGAAATCACAGAATGAGTGGAGCTCTACCCATTCTGTAATTTACAAGCAAACATGTTACTAAGACTTTGTACATTATGTTAAGAAAGGTTAGTTTTTCATTGCATGCTGATGATACTGTGCTTATGGGAGATTCTAAAGAAAAATTGCAAAGGTTAGTGGATGAGTTTGGGAATGTGTGTAAAGGTAGAAAGTTGAAAGTGAACATAGAAAAGAGTAAGGTGATGAGGGTGTCAAATGATTTAGATAAAGAAAAATTGGATATCAAATTGGGGAGGAGGAGTATGGAAGAAGTGAATGTTTTCAGATACTTGGGAGTTGACGTGTCGGCGGATGGATTTATGAAGGATGAGGTTAATCATAGAATTGATGAGGGAAAAAAGGTGAGTGGTGCGTTGAGGTATATGTGGAGTCAAAAAACGTTATCTATGGAGGCAAAGAAGGGAATGTATGAAAGTATAGTAGTACCAACACTCTTATATGGATGTGAAGCTTGGGTGGTAAATGCAGCAGCGAGGAGACGGTTGGAGGCAGTGGAGATGTCCTGTCTAAGGGCAATGTGTGGTGTAAATATTATGCAGAAAATTCGGAGTGTGGAAATTAGGAGAAGGTGTGGAGTTAATAAAAGTATTAGTCAGAGGGCAGAAGAGGGGTTGTTGAGGTGGTTTGGTCATTTAGAGAGAATGGATCAAAGTAGAATGACATGGAAAGCATATAAATCTATAGGGGAAGGAAGGCGGGGTAGGGGTCGTCCTCGAAAGGGTTGGAGAGAGGGGGTAAAGGAGGTTTTGTGGGTAAGGGGCTTGGACTTCCAGCAAGCGTGCGTGAGCGTGTTAGATAGGAGTGAATGGAGACGAATGGTACTTGGGACCTGACGATCTGTTGGAGTGTGAGCAGGGTAATATTTAGTGAAGGGATTCAGGGAAACCGGTTATTTTCATATAGTCGGACTTGAGTCCTGGAAATGGGAAGTACAATGCCTGCACTTTAAAGGAGGGGTTTGGGATATTGGCAGTTTGGAGGGATATGTTGTGTATCTTTATATGTGTATGCTTCTAGACTGTTGTATTCTGAGCACCTCTGCAAAAACAGTGATAATGTGCGAGTGTGGTGAAAGTGTTGAATGATGATGAAAGTATTTTCTTTTTGGGGATTTTCTTTCTTTTTTTTTGGGTCACCCTGCCTCGGTGGGAGACGGCCGACTTGTTGAAAAAAAAAAAAAAAAAAGTGTACGGTAGGGTTATAATTGAAAGAATTAGAGGTAAGACAGAATGTAGGATTGCAGATGAGCAAGGAGGTTTCAGAGTGGGTAGAGGATGTGTAGATCAAGTGTTTACATTGAAGCATGTATGTGAACAGTATTTAGATAAAGGAAGGGAAGTTTTTATTGCATTTATGGATTTAGAAAAGGCATATGATAGAGTGGATAGGGGAGCAAAGTGGCAGATGTTGCAAATATATGGAATAGATAGTAAGTTACTAAATGCTGTTAAGAATTTTTATGAGGATATGCTCAGGTTAGGGTGTGTAGAAGAGAGGAAGACTACTTCCCAGTAAAAGTAGGTCTTAGACAGGGATGTGTAATGTCACCATGGTTGTTTAATATATTTATAGATGGGGTTGTAAAAGAAGTAAATGCTAGGGGTGTTCGGGAGAGGGGTGGGATTAAATTATGGAGAATCAAATACAAAATGGGAATTGACACAGTTGCTTTTTGCTGATGATACTGTGCTTATGGGAGATTCTAAAGAAAAATTGCAAAGGTTAGTGGATGAGTTTGGGAATGTGTGTAAAGGTAGAAAGTTGAAAGTGAACATAGAAAAGAGTAAGGTGATGAGGGTATCAAATGATTTAGATAAAGAAAAATTGGATATCACATTGGGGAGGAGTATGGAAGAAGTGAATGTTTTCAGATACTTGGGAGTTGTCATGTTGGCGGATGAATTTATGAACGATGAGGTTAATCATAGAACTGATGAGGGAAAAAAGGTTAGTGGTGCATTGAGGTATATGTGGAGACAAAAAAACGTTATCTATGGAGGCAAAGAAGGGAATGTATGAAACTATAGTAGTACCAACACTCTCATATGGGTGTGAAGCTTGGGTTGTGAATGCAGCAGCAAGGAGGCGGCTAGAGGCAGTGGAGATGTCCTGTCTAAGGGCAATGTGTGGTGTAAATATTATGCAGAAAATTCGGAGTGTGGAAATTAGGAGAAGGTGTGGAGTTAATAAAAGTATTAGTCAGAGAGCTGAAGAGGGGTTGTTGAGGTGGTTTGGTCATTTAGAGAGAATGGATCAAAGTAGAATGACGTGGAGAGCATATAAATCTGTAGGGGAAGAAAGGCGGGGTAGGGGTCATCCTCGAAAAGGTTGGAAGGGGTAAGGGAGGTTTTGTGGGTGAGGGTCTTGGACTTCCAGCAGACGTGCATGAGCATGTTCGATAGGAGTGAACAGAGACGAATGGTATTTGGGACCTGACGATCTGTTGGAGTGTGAGCAGGGTAATATTTAGTGAAGGGATTCAGGGAAACTGGTTATTTTCATATAGTCAGACTTGAGTCCTGGAAATGGGAAGTACAATGCCTGCACTTTAAAGGAGGAGTTTGGGATATTGGCAGTTTGGAGGGATATGTTGTGTATCTTTATATGTGTATGCTTCTAAACTGTTGTATTCTGAGCACCTCTGCAAAAACAGTGATAATGTGCGAGTGTGGTGAAAGTGTTGAATGATGATGAAAGTATTTTCTTTTTGGGGATTTTCTTTCTTTTTTGGGTCACCCTGCCTCGGTGGGAGACGGCCGACTTGTTAAAAAAAAAAAAAAAAAAAACTTCTAAACTGTTGCATTCCGAGCACCTCTGCAAAAACAGTGATTGTGTGTGAGTGAGGTGAAAATGTTGAATGATGATGAAAGTATTTTCTTTTTGGGGATTTTCTTTCTTCTTGGGTCACCCTGCCTCGGTGGGAGACGGCCGACTTGTTAAAAAAAAAAAAAAAAAAAAAATTATTAAGTAATAAATTTCATGTGTTTCTTTAACCTTAAATAGCCAAAATACTGGTCCTGCCCAAAAAGAAATATCTTACATGAGAGAGATTAAACAAGCTCAGATTGGTGATCAGTGTATCAAAGACAGAGTAAAACAACTAATTTGCTTTCTGAACTACATAGCAAGTTAAATTTTGCTGGCTAGTGTAATTAGAAGTGTGATCTTTTACTCACCAGCTAGTTTTTCTACTCCAGCAGACAATGTGGCTGACAGCATTACAGTTTGTCTAGATTCTGACAGCCCCTCTTGTTGCTCTGTCAATGTTTCCAAAATACTGAAATGGCAAGATTATGAGCAATGCATCACAGAAACTGAAAGAAATTTGATTTCTTAATGATTAACAAATGTCCAGGAGATAGGAAGTACAGTGCCTGCACTCTGAAGGAAGGGTGTTAATGTTGCAGTTACAGTATATAACTGTAGTGTAAGCATGCTTCTGGCAAGACAATGATGGAGTGAATGATAGTGAAAGTTTTTCTTTTTTGGGCTACCCTACCTTGGTGTGAGACAGCCAATGTGTTAATAAAAAATAATAACAAATGTTACTAATTTACCTCTCAAACTACAAAGGAATAAAAAATTCACAGGTACAGATGCTGCAAAACTCCACTGTACTGCTTACAACGGAGTTTGACAGCATATGTACTTGACTGCAATACCTGACATGATCACATAATATACAGTACAAGTAAAACAATCTTTAAATATAATGACCTCATGATGCAGATATTAGAAGTTCTCAATCAAGCTGAACTACTGAGTAGTAGTATAAAACAAAGACCATTACAACAGGTGTTAAGATTCATGTTTCACAAATACTAGTCAACGAAGAGTGAAAAACCACTTCAACAGAAAAAATTAAACACAGGTAAAAATGACACCTGAATACAGGTGTTCGTTGCTGCTTATGTTAGCTGTGTTCCTGGCTGACGGCGCACAGAGTGAAATCACATAGAGAAAACCCATTATATTACACCCCAGGAATTCAAAGGCCTGTTAACCTGAGCAAAATAAACACAAAATAAAATAAACACAGCAGAAAAACTTTTGACTTATAATCCTTCACCAAGTAAGAACAGAAGATTTTTTTTTTTTTTCAACAAACCGGCCATATCCCACCAAGGCAGGGTGGCCCAAAAAGAAAAACGAAAGTTTCTCTTTTTAAATTTAGTAATTTATACAAGAGAAGGGGTTACTAGCCCCTTGCCCCCGGCATTTTAGTTGCCTCTTACAACATGCATGGCTTACGGAGGAAGAATTCTGTTCCACTTCCCCATGGAGAAGAACAGAAGTATGTACACTACATACACTATGTACAACATTAGGTATTAGTGCACTCCACAGTAAGCAAGGCAGGATAGAAGCCACTCTAGAGCAGACCGTGCTTCAACCAGCTCTAGAATGGGAAAGGCACGTTCAGACAGGCGGGTGGTACCCACAACACCTCAGCGATTGCCAAAACCATCTTCTCATTGGCTTGAACCTGGGTACTGACTGAATGACGGGGCCCCATCGTTCGACTCTAGTACTGGTTCGCTGGTTGGGGGAGAGAGCCTTTCAATGTGTGTACATGCACCGAATAAAGGTTACGTACTCTTTGCATGCCACACATTATAACATGTGATCGATAGGGATACATAAGTAACCCTCACTTAGGAGACTGAAACTTATGACAATGTTTTGGTCCAACTTGGACCATCAACCAGTCACATTGAAATAAGAAGGGAAGGAAGCCAAAATACGAGAGGGGAGGAAGAAAGTGGCAGAATATGAAATTTAGTGGAGAAAGGTGCATCTGTTGACCACACTGCTGCTGCTGGGAATTTCCTTGCACAGTTGGAGAAAATTATTTCTGCAGGCGAGTACAAACCTGAGCAAAAGTGTTTACTGTTGACAAGACAGATTTACAATGGAAGATGCTCTCAAGAACTTTCATCAGCAAGCAAGAGAAAAGTGCATCTGAATCCAAGGTAGCGAAGGATCATTTCAGTTTACCTTTGTATGCTAGTGTATCAAGCAATTTTAAGTGCAAGCCGATGCTTATTTACTGCTCTCAGAATTCCCATACTTCAAATGGAACACAAAACTCCTTTCTCAGCTATGTGGCAGTAAACAAGACAGCAAGGATGTGTGAGGTCCTATGTACTGACTGGATCAAGATTTAACTTATTCTTTGAGTCAAGATTTAGCTTGTCAGAAAGAACCTTATATTGAAGGTTCACCTCACTCTTAATAACTGTCATAACCATTCTTAACTCTGAGTCTATGGAGCCAACTGTAAGAGTTACATTTTTACCACTGTGCATCTTTTATACTTCCACTGGATCAATGAGGGATTAAGACATTTAAGGTGATGCAGAAACTCCTACCATCAGTGGATGACAATACAAACATTGGAGTGCAAGAGCTCTGGCATAAATTTAACACTGCAGATGCAATTGCCAAAATTAAAAATGCATAGGATCAAGTTCCCCAACAAATAATAAATGCAGACTGAAGGAAATTATTGTCTAGTGTGGTGAAAATTTTAAAGATTTTCTTTCAAGCAAGTCAGATCCAAGAAACTGTGGATCTGGCAGAATGTCAGGTGAAGGCTTTGAGGGTATGCAGGCAGAAAACATGAACGAACCCTTAGAAGATAGGAAGAACACACTGCAGAGGAAATACTGGAGAAGCTCAATTCCTAGACAGAATGGAGGCAGATAACAGAATAAAATGAGGAAGAACCTGAACCAACACAAATGACACTCCAAGAGATAAGAGTCACTGCATGCTACTGATGAAATTGCAGATTATACTACTGAAAAGGACCCTGACACCTCTAGAAGACCTGCTGTGAAACAGGCTCTGAAGGTGATTGTGCCTTATTGTCACCTGTGTAAAGCACTGCAGGATAAGACACAAGAGAGATGCATTACAGAAAACCTAAATGCTCCAGTACAACCACCAATTAACAACTCTGCCTTGACATCAACCCAAGAATCACAGCCATCCACCTCAGCCAAATTCCACAGCCATTCACCAACCCCTGAGGGCCACACCAATCCTTTCCATGATCATCAACATGCACCTTGTTCTGTATTTTCATTATGTACACTTTACTACATCTAACAACAATATATGTCACAAAAAGCATTAAGTATCAAGAGTATAACCCTATTTTTCCTGATATCGTCAATCCACTGTTTTTAGGAACATAATATTGTTATTCCAGACTATACTGTATATCTTACCTTGTGACACTTCGCTCATAACCCATGTCCAGTAATCTATCAGCTTCATCCAACACAAGGTACTTGACATTTGATAAGCTAAGGGACTTGGTATGATGTAGATGGTCTATTAAACGACCTGGTGTGGCAACCAAGATATTGATCCCCTTACGCAGTCGTGCCTTCTCTGCTTTCTTTTTCTCACCACCAATCAAGTACCCTGGTACCACCCATACACAAGACTGGTGGGGAGGTAAACTCTGATATCAACATTGTTGTTTTAATATACTGAACAGTATTTTGCTACTATAAATAACCTTTACATTAGTAATCTTATTTTCAAACAGCTTAATTATATTAAACCTAGCATTCAAATAATCTAACAACAAATATACAATGTCAAGGAGTTTTTAATTTCCCAGAAATGCCCTGTACAAATGAAGTTTTCAAAATTTATGAAATAAAAGTCACCTAATTTTGTAATAACTACGTGTACAGGTATTTTGAAATAAAATTCCTTATTTATAACACAATTTTAAATCAAGATTTAAAAAATAACTGAAGTACAGTACAATGGCAAGGGTATGCAGAGCCTTAATTTACTGGATGTTATTTACCACACCCCTAAATGTTGAAAATAAGTAAACCCAAGATTAGACTGATAATTTAATGAATACCTGATGTAGCCAGATAATATAACAATGCCATTATCATATAACACAGCATTAAAATTATATGAAGTGTTTTCAAGAAAACCACAAAGTATTCGAATGCGTACTATTTAATAGGCCAGAGTTTAATGAACATTTTTATCATACTTCGTAGGCCTCTCTATACAGTAAAGGAAAGATGTTTGCTACCAGAAAGTTGAACATTAAAATGGTATAAAATACCGACAGATTGTTAGGTAAGACACATATGCAACAGTTAGGTATCTTTATTTCGAAACGTTTCGCCTACACAGTAGGCTTCTTCAGTCGAGTACAGAAAAGTTGATAGAAGCAGAAGATACTTGAAGACGATGTAATCAGTCCATCACCCTTAAAGTTTTGAGGTGGTCAAAACTTTAAGGGTGATGGACTGATTACATCGTCTTCAAGTATCTTCTGCTTCTATCAACTTTTCTGTACTCGACTGAAGAAGCCTACTGTGTAGGCGAAACGTTTCGAAATAAAGATACCTAACTGTTGCATATGTGTCTTACCTAACTACCAGAAAGTTGTTTATTTTTAGATATGATATATATCAGTATTCCAATACTTGTATAGCAAGTGAAATGAATAATATGACTTTGCTGATCTATGAAATTTCAAATTTATGAATGTACTGTGCAGCTCATTAACAATGCAAGGATTTAATCACCAGGTATATAAATTCACAACCCACAATTCTAATTGTAGAATAAATGTAAAATGTACATTACCAGTACTTAAGTGAAGAATAAATGGATAGTCTAACTGTACCTTACTATTATGTACTGTAGAATATAAGTTTTAACTATACCTTGAACAGATGTAGAATAACAAATAGTTGTAGGTGTACCTTATATAAATGTAGAATATAGAGTTTTAACTGTACCTTACACAATTTTTCAAACCACTGATAACTTTGCAGTGCCAATTCTCTTGTAGGAACAATGATTAGAGAGAGAACACCATCACTTCTCTGGACGCGTGGAGTTCGCTGATTGGAAAGAAAAGAATTGCTCTACAGAATTGCAATTATTGATCCATAATGCTTTACAATAATAAAATATGATAAACTAGCATTAAAACAGTCTGATAATGTATGCTGTTCTAAAATTTCTTTGGATAATTAAATTTTTATATAGCACTCTTGTACTAGATTTTATTCATTCAAAATACTGCAAATTATAAGCTTTACAATTAAGTCTTTGATTAATGGGAGACAACTGTAGTGTGCTGTGTTCTGTGCTCCTGAAACAGCTATTAAATTCTTACTGGACTATGATATATATTTTCCCTAAACCAAAAATAAATAATTTTTAAGCATCTTGTTTACATTTTATATTTCTCCTCCCTGGATACCCTTTATATATACCTTTATTAACCCTTTGGGGGTCGACAGGTCCTCACAGAGACTTGTTCTCAGGGTTGGCCAAATTTAAAAAAAAAAAAAAAATAAATAAATAAATAAATTTCTTTTGAAAAGATAGAGAATCTTTTCCCGATCATAATGACACTAAAAGTATGAAATTTGATGGAAAACTTATGGAATTATGCTCTCGCGAAGTTAGAGGTCTCAACGATGTTCATGCATCAGCGATTTTGCCCACTTTGAGCCCTATTTTCGGCCAATTCCAGTGTACTAGTCAACAAAAATCATAACTATTTTGCTAAAACTCCATTTTTTCTATCGAATGAGTGCAAGAAACCACCCATTTACTCATTTCAACTATCCAATAAAGTGGTCAGAATTTAGCAATTTTGCCAATTTCACACAAATTTCAAAAGATGTCAATTTCCGAATAGGGTCCAGAATAAACAAGAAAGACATTCCTGGCACTAAAATAACAAGTTCTCTGTTCGTTAGTCACATCCCAGGCCCAACTTATATTTCTTTGGCTTTCCACTTTGAATTTTTATTCTTACAAAAAAAATAAGATTTACTGTTATGCAGACTACTGCATTAGTGTAGAAATGGTATAAATAATATCAGCGCACCTGTGAAAGAATATTAGACTCACCAGTTGATGTGTATTGGACGCTTGGCATGATTTGTTTACTTTTGAACTTTGGTAAAAATCAAACATTTCTGCTACTTTGAGCTCAATTTCAAGGTACTTTTCATTGTAAAACCAGTCAAAATCATCTCAATTTCTGTAATATGTCTTTCATTCTATAAAACAAGACCAAGAAAACTAGAATACAACAATAAATACCATACGAAAATACAGTGCAAAGTCGCTGTTATAATCCAAAAACATGGTCAAAGTTTTTTTTTTCTCATTACGCACTGTGTGCTGCCGGATTTTTTTATACTGCGCACACTGACCACATAGACCCATTCTTACATATGTAGGCCTACCAGCTTTCTCTCACTAGATTTGAGGGGGCTAGAATTTAGGCGTACTAGTACGTCAAAAACCCTGGGTCATAAGACGTACTAGTACGTCCGAAACCCTCCAAAGGGTTAATAATTAGGAGAAAACTTCAGGTTCATTTGTTTAATGGTAAAAGTAACAGTGAGAGTCAGATAGCAGTCTTATTGTGACCTACATACAGGTCTGTTAAAATTAGACTTCCTCTATTTCTCGGATAAAAAAATATAACCAGGAAAGACTGGTCATGATTTACAACTTCCCAATAACTGAATCAGACCTACTAAAAATGCATAAAACAGACTGGGATTTGTAGAGAGGGCCTTACCCATCCTGAGGAATATCGGCAAAAATCGAGTATTTCCACTATTTTGAACTCAATTTTAAGCTACTTTCAGTCCTAAAATTTATCAAAATCATCTCTATTTCAGTAGAACGTCTTCCAATTTACCAAACGATATAAAGAAACAGCTAATAAAACCATAAAAACCATCAAAAAAAAAAAAACTCAAATTTGCTACTTTAAACTGTAGTATGCACTGTCATAGTCTTGTTTTCCTATCATACACCAAGTGGGGCAGTATTTTTATATTAACTGCACAGATCCATTCTCTCATATCCAGGCTAAAATTTACTACTCACAGTTATCTAAGTGAGATGGGCTCATGATGTAGAACTATCAGGGACCCTGAACTCAATGATGGACTGTAAAAGGGTTAAACAACTTGGCTCACAACCACCAAGTCAATGTTTTAAACATGAAATACCCTACAGATAGCTAATAAAAAAAATTTGGTACAAAGTTACACTGTTCCCAAACAATTAACAAAAAAATACAAACTGGTGAATGTGTGGCAGATACTGGATTAGAAAAAAAAATCAACCCCTCACCTCTACTTATTAAAAAGCTATTAAAATGTCTCATGATTTAAAAACAAATGGAAATGGGAAGTACAATGCCTGTACTTTAAAGGAGGGTTTGGGATATTGGCAGTTTGGAGGGACTTCAGAACTGTCGTATATGAGCGCCTCTGTAAAGACTGATTATGTATGAGTGAGGTGAAAGTATTGAATGGGGATTTTCTCTCTTTTTGGGTCACCCTGCCCTGGTGGGAGACAACCGATGTGTTGGGAAAAAAAAAATGTAACTTTGCAGCAGATCTCTAAATAAGAAGCTGGTGCACATAAACAAAATGGGCAGTATAACAAGAGAAGAGATCTAAGTCAATTACCATCATGAGGTTATGAATGATGGGTAGTGCATAGGTCAGTGTCTTGCCTGAGCCTGTCTGAGACTTCACTAGTGTGTCTTTACCTTCCAGAATGGGTGGAATGCTCTTTTGCTGCACCACTGTCATTGATTTAAAACCAAGTTTTTCCACATTTGATATCTGAAAAATTTTACAAGTTAACACATCATTATTACAAATGCTAAAATACTAGGTTTAATAAATATTTACAAATAAACCCCAAGATACATTACTATGTACCTCAAACAATACTACTTACATTATACCACTTATCTCACCTATGGCATCTGCACCTGAAAATCTACTGCACCAAATCACCTAAAACCATTAATAACCCAACAACAAGCAGCTGTGCAGACTATCACCCTTTCCAGTGCCAGACAACACACTCCCCCACTCTTCAAAAGCTTGAGCTTACTTAATATACAGGATATACTATATATAAACCACTTCATTAGCAAAATGCCGTAAAGCTAAGCACCATAAAGCAGGGCCAGCCTGTATATACGTATACAGACTATTAAATTACAACATAAACATTCCTCTGAAAGTACTTCTTAAATAATAAGACAAGATGAGGGAAAAATTCTTAGCTATACCCCTTCACTGCAACCTGAAATTCAATGCTCACATCCAACACATATTTAAGAAAATTTTGAAATCTGTGGTCATGCACTACATTCCTCAAGGAACATTACTCACTAATCTATCTAGACCTCACTTTTAGTATCTGCTGCCTGTGGATCAACAGCAGCAACAACCTACAACCTATTATGACCCAGAAGAAATCAGCTATTAGAATAACCACCCATTTAGGTTACAGACAACACACATCCCTTACAAAATATGCACACCCACTACTATGCATTCTGCACTTAGTGCGAACTTCAACCCAGCATTCTGACTTCCTTGAGAACTGCAAAACACACACATACAAAATAAGAACCCAAGTACATTTTCCTGACATACCAAGAGTTTGACTCAACCTATCCAAGAACTTCATGTGAATGAAGGGTCCTAAAATTTGGAATTGAAGCCACCTGCTTCAAGAGTTTTTTAAAAAGTACCTCCTTCAGCTAACCTAAATTCTGCATTGACTAATTACGTATTTCAAAACCCAACTGATCAACATCATCCTTTCTTATCTAATTCATATTAGCATTCACTACCACTAGTTTATGCCCACAAGTCATAACCACTACAAATAATATAACACACCGTCTTATAAAAATAATCTAGACTGTTGGAGTTAATATCAGATTGTAAACTATAGCATTCAAGTAAACCAACTTAATCTAAAGTGCGACACTCTGGAGTTTTGAGACTCTCCGATCGCGGGTTCTAACCCGGCCCGTGGTATGGTTTTTTTTTTTTAATCTCAAAAATGTCAAGTTAAAAGCTCATCTTAAGACTGCCCAGAATGCTCTGAATAACCAGGGCTTTCTATAAAGTATGCCAAAAATGTCAACTATTCCTGTATTAATTATATTATGCAATTCTGCAGAAATAAATATAATCATTAAAAAACACCAGAATTTATAGAGAAGTCTATATTGATTGGAAGTACATGTATATTTTGTAAGATTTACCTGACATGCTATGCATTCATGAGACAAAATGAGGACCATCAACCTTTTCATGTATTTAACAGGCTTCTTTTTCCACACATGTATGACAGGACAGTGATTGCTAGCTAAATATTTTATAAATACGTAATTTGTGTGTAGCAACCTTAAATGCAAAGAACATAATAATCTGATACTGTACATCTTGGTCTCAAAACACAACATATACATGTTTAACATACACTTATTATCTTATTTCTGACGATACAAAAAACTTTTAGATAGAGATGTGCTGTCGACAGTATTTAAGAAAAGACAAGTGTAGAGCATACTTTATTGTGACACTATTTCGAAGTGAAGCCAATGATAAAGAGCCACTACTGGGAATATTGAAGAAAAGACCCTAGTGCACAAAGTTTTCATTTTGACAAAGTTTTGCTCCTTGTACATCTTGACAATACTTTCAATACTGTTGACAGTATGCCTATGCAGCAACATGGAAATTTTATCACTGACTTCATAAAACTCTACAGAGTCTAAACAGTTATGTTAAAAGCTTACTCTTCACCAGTGTCTTTCTTTAAATTAACCCCTTGACTGTCGCAACCCCAAATCCTGAGGTGTCTCCTGGTGTCGCAAAATTTAAAAAAAAAAAAAATTCTTATGAAATGATAGAGAATCTTTCCCCGATTGTAATGACACCAAAAGAACGAAATCTGATGGAAAACTGACAGAATTACGCTCTCGTGTAGTTAGCGACCTCGGCAATATTTACGAATCGGCTACTTTGCTCACTTTCAGCCCTATTTTCGGCTAATTCCATTGTTCCAGTCAACCAAACTCATAGCTATTTCTTTAGAACTCCATTTTTTCTATCGAATGAGTACAAGAAACTGCCCATTTACCAATTTCAACTACCCAATAACGTGGTCAGAAATTTGCAATTTGGCCAATTTCACGAAAATTAAAAAATATGACAATTTCAAAATAGGGCCCAGAATGAACAATGCAGACACTCCTGGCTCTAAAATAACATTTTCTTTGTTCATCAGTCACATCTCTAGGAGGCCTGGTCACAGACCGGGCCGCGGGGGCGTTGACCCCTGGAACTCTCTCCAGGTAAACTCCAGGTAAACTCTCCAGGCCCCTTTGATATTACTCTTGCTTTCTATTTAGAATTTTTATTCAAACAAACAATGGAAGATTTACTGTTATGCAGACTACTGCAATATTGTAATAATTGCATAAATAATGTCAACCCATTCATGACTGCATATTAGAATGGCTACTTGGACATTTAATGGAAAATGACACCATTTATTTACTTTTGAACATCAGCAAAAATCAAACATTTCCCCTACTTTGAGCTCCATTACTAGGTTCTTTTCATAGTAAAACCAACCAAAATCACATCTACTTCTATAATATGTTTTCCATTCTATCAAATGAGACCAAGAAAATGAGAATACAACCATAAATACTATACGAAAATAGACCACAAAGTCAGCATTTTAATTAAAAAAATGGTCGGAGTTTTATTTTTCTCATTATGCACTGAGTGCTGCAGGATTTTTTTTATATGGTACACACTGACCAAATGGACCCATTCTCTCACATGTGGGCCTACCAGCTTTCTGCTTGATTTGAAGTCGCTAGAATGTATGAGTATATATATATGTCAAAAACGGTGGCTCGTAAGACGTATATATACAACCAAAACAATCAAAGGGTTAATATCTGGATTATTGTTTCGTCAGTACAACATACAGAAATACCAAGAGAGATAAACAGAATAAACTGGGTAGAACACCAAACTGATGTTAGCTAAGCATAAAATACCTCTGCTAACACATACTCACAATTTGTGATGCAATATTTAAGCTGGAGAATGAGTCTTCAGAAAAAACTTTCTCAGATTTTCTACACACATTGGTCTTGGGAATATAAGGAATATCTGGATTCCCAGTGAATAAAGATACAACAATCTCTCTCTTGCTTTCAACTGCCTTGTCTTGTCTGTCTTTCTCCTCATTATCAGCGAAGACTGTCTTGGTAGCATGGAAACTATTTACATCATTTTTGTCTCTCTCTGATAGACCAGACTTTACTCGTTTTGTAGGCGGGCCATTCATGAGGTGTTCTTTCCTTTTTTTGTGGTAATCACTGAAGTAGTTCTGAAAAATACTTAACAATATGGAATTAAGAATGCAATAAAATATATACTTCTTTATTTTACAAAAGGATCAAAATTAATTACAATTAACCCTTTCATAGTCTGTCACATAGGTCTACGTTACTGACACCAGTGTCCGTCAATAGATCTACATTATTGATGCCAGGGTATGTCATGTAGATCTATCTATGTTATTGACTCCAGGGTCCATCACGTAGATCTATGTCATGAGTTCGGCTCGGCTCAAATATGAAAGAATGAGTCTGTACAGTAAGTTTTTATAAAAAAAAATTTTTTTGCTGTTTCTTGGTATAAAATAATAGAATGGAAAACAAACTAATGAAATAAGGATGATCTTAGTTGGTTTCAGGACCAGTTGTAGTAGTTTAAATTCGGCCTCAAAGTAGCAGAAATAAATCAATTTTTGGTGATTTTCCTGAGGATCAGTAAGACCTCCCCATACACCCTCAGTCTTATTTTATGGATTATTACTGTACCAGGTTTGATTTAAATATGGAGATGCCATAAATCATGACCAATTATTCCGGGGATGTAGCTGGTCCTTACCTGTCCTTAGGAAAATTAGCAAAAATCAAATATTTCTGCTATTTTGAGGCCAATTTCAAGCTACTTCCAGTCCTGGAATCAACCAAAATCATCTCTGTACCAGTATTATGTCTTCCATTCTATCAAGAAACTGCCAATACAACCATAAAATAAAAGCATCATAGAAAGCACTTCAAAATTGCTGTTTTGTTCTTCCTATCATGCACTGCATGAGGCAGGATTTTTTTTTTTGTACTGTGCATACTCACCACATAGACCCATTCTCTTATCTAGGTCAAAATTTTCCACTCACAGCTTATCTGAGTGAGCTGGGTGTTAGTTACCTTACACCTACTGTCCCTGTTCACCTAGCAATAGGTACCTGGGTGTTAGTGGACAGGTGTGGGTGGCATCCTGGGGGACAAGATTGAAGGACCACAATGGAACTAAAACAGACAGTCCTTAATGATGCACTGACTTTCTTGAGTTATTCTGAGTGGACAACACTGACGTTACTGGGTTATTCTGAGTGGATAACACTGACGTTACTGGGTTATTCTGAGTGGACAACACTGACGTTACTGGGTTATTCTGAGTGGATAACACTGCCGTTACTGGGTTATTCTGAGTGGATAACACTGACGTTACTGGGTTATTCTGAGTGGACAACACTGACGTTACTGGGTTATTCTGAGTGGACAACACTGACGTTACTGGGTTATTCTGAGTGGACAACACTGACATTACTGGGTTATTCTGAGTGGACAACACTGACGTTACTGGGTTATTCTGAGTGGACAACACTGACGTTACTGGGTTATTCTGAGTGGATAACACTGACGTTACTGGGTTATTCTGAGTGGACAACACTGACGTTACTGGGTTATTCTGAGTGGACAACACTGACATTACTGGGTTATTCTGAGTGGACAACACTGATGTTACTGGGTTATTCTGAGTGGACAACACTGATGTTACTGGGTTATTCTGAGTGGACAACACTGATGTTACTGGGTTATTCTGAGTGGACAACACTGATGTTACTGGGTTATTCTGAGTGGACAACACTGATGTTACTGGGTTATTCTGAGTGGACAACACTGATGTTACTAGGTTATTCTGAGTGGACAACACTGATGTTACTGGGTTATTCTGAGTGGACAACACTGACGTTACTGGGTTATTCTGAGTGGACAACACTGATGTTACTGGGTTATTCTGAGTGGACAACACTGACGTTACTGGGTTATTCTGAGTGGACAACACTGACGTTACTGGGTTATTCTGAGTGGACAACACTGATGTTACTGGGTTATTCTGAGTGGACAACACTGACGTTACTGGGTTATTCTGAGTGGACAACACTGACGTTACTGGGTTATTCTGAGTGGACTACACTGACGTTACTGGGTTATTCTGAGTGGACAACACTGATGTTACTGGGTTATTCTGAGTGGACAACACTGACGTTACTGGGTTATTCTGAGTGGACAACACTGACGTTACTGGGTTATTCTGAGTGGACAACACTGATGTTACTGGGTTATTCTGAGTGGACAACACTGACGTTACTGGGTTATTCTGAGTGGACAACACTGACGTTACTGGGTTATTCTGAGTGGACTACACTGACGTTACTGGGTTATTCTGAGTGGACAACACTGATGTTACTGGGTTATTCTGAGTGGACAACACTGACGTTACTGGGTTATTCTGAGTGGACAACACTGACATTACTGGGTTATTCTGAGTGGACAACACTGATGTTACTGGGTTATTCTGAGTGGACAACACTGACATTACTGGGTTATTCTGAGTGGACAACACTGATGTTACTGGGTTATTCTGAGTGGACAACACTGACGTTACTGGGTTATTCTGAGTGGACAACACTGACATTACTGGGTTATTCTGAGTGGACAACACTGATGTTACTGGGTTATTCTGAGTGGACAACACTGACGTTACTGGGTTATTCTGAGTGGACAACACTGACATTACTGGGTTATTCTGAGTGGACTACACTGACGTTACTGGGTTATTCTGAGTGGACAACACTGATGTTACTGGGTTATTCTGAGTGGACAACACTGATGTTACTGGGTTATCCTGGGTGGACTACACTGATGTTACTGGGTTATTCTGAGTGGACAACACTGACATTACTGGGTTATTCTGAGTGGACTACACTGACGTTACTGGGTTATTCTGAGTGGACAACACTGATGTTACTGGGTTATTCTGAGTGGACAACACTGATGTTACTGGGTTATCCTGGGTGGACTACACTGATGTTACTGGGTTATTCTGAGTGGACAACATTGATGTTACTGGGTTATTCTGAGTGTTATAACATGTTAACAGAGATACAGTACAAGTATATGAGGATTTACAGAAAATAATGATCCTTCATCGAGGAAAATCATCGAAAAATCGTCGAAATATCCTAAATTTATATGCCATCACTTTGGTTTATCTATAATAAACATAAGCAACTTGTAATTTTCTTTAAATACAAATTACATAATTATATATTTACTCGAATTACTGTTGTACATGAAAAGAAATATTAATTGAATGTTTGGTTTCACGTCTCCAAATTTTCATAACGACAAAATAATAACCCTGGCTGACTTTATTATTATATTTTGCGATTTCGCTATACCAAGCAACAAGTTGTAGTAATCTCACCGAATTCTGATTGTCATCATCCTTAATATTTATTGTGAGAGGCTGCATGGTGACCATGATGGTGGTGTAGCCTGGGTCAGTCAGCGACCCACGGTCCTGCTGCTGCTGATGATGATGATGATGTGGGTCTAACAACCCACCTACAAATATACCACAAAAAACTACTCTCTCTTTGGAAATTTAATATATTAAAATTGCACTACATTCCATAACGCGTTTAATGATGGCAAGCTTTAAAATGAAAATGCGCATTTTGTTAAAATTTAAATTTTTATAGTATTAGTATGTAAGTAAGCTTATTCAGGTACACACAAATACAGTTACACAGATTATTTATCATAAATACATAACAGCAGATGTGTAGAGAACCTAGGATAACCCAAAAAAATCAGACAAAGTGACTTATTTCCATTGGGGTCCTTATTATCGTAATCTGGTACATTACACTATACAATTTAATTGTATAAATTTAATTTCCATTCATTTAGCTATGTATTCTATAATTAGCGTTTTTTCATGAAATATTAAGCTTTTAAAGGGTTATAGTATTCCATAATTAATGTGCTCCGTAAAGTAAATGTAACGTACAAAACTATGAATACTAATGTCGACTAAGATAAGACGCAATACTAATTGTTAGTATTTTTAGGATCAGTTTCTTGCAGTGTTACCCTAGTAGAGCATAATACAATGTCATAAGAGCTAAAATACATATAAAGTATCTATCTTTAATTAAGCTTCTTTTATTATTATCATAATTTGACAGAGCAGCCACCATGCGGCTGATGTGGCAACACTGCCTACACTCCATACTCCTCTCTCAACAATAAATACAGATTACAAACTAGTGTTCACTAAAATATTCTACTTATTCCTCAAAAAATTTTAAATATTTTAACAGAAAATGGAAATAAAATTGACATTTTAAAAGAAAGTTGAATTTTAATGAAAAATTTTCATTTGTAATAAAATTCAGGCAAAATTAGTAATTATATAATGCGTATCTATTTGTAAAATAAAAGTGTTGCCAGTAACAAGGGCATTGATAACAATAATAATAATAATAATAATAATAATAATAATAATAATAATAATAATAATAATAATAATAATAATAATAATAATAATAATAATAATAATAATAATAATAATAATAATAATAATAATAATGTTTTTATTCAGGTCCAGTGTACCGGTTTAAATTCTTGCAAATGTCTTGTATAGTAACTTACGAAGAAGTTAACCTAGGACAGCGCAATAGTCAAACACTGAATTTATAGCAAGAAAGCTGTTGATTAAATGATGGTGAATGTTTCCTTCTCTGGGTTACCCTATCGTGGGAAATGCCTAATGTGGTAAAAAAAATGTGTTCATATATTAACTTTTGCATTATAACCTCATTCTTCTAACTAAATCTGAGTTATATACCGCCCAGCATGGTAGTTCCCATGCAACAGTAACTTTAATAACCTGTCTTAGCTACTGAACCCATAGTAACATACTGGACCACATCTTCATAGCTCTGGTGAAATCTCCCAGCTCAGGTGGACGTATTTCATTACTTTTTTTTATTTTTTCAACTGCCTCCTAGCATACATAAGGGGGATTTCCAATAGTCCCCTGACTGTCTTCAAGACTCCTGGCTGTCTTCAAGACCAATGGATATCTTAAGAACATAAGAACATAAGAACGAAGGAACACTGCAGAAGGCCTACTGGCCCATGCGAGGCAGGTCCAAGTCTCCTACCGGCTTAAGCCAATGCACCCAACCTAGTCAGGTCAGGTCACATTGACTTAAGGGAGGAACACGGCAACCGACCTGGTAGCACAAGCTATCAGGTCCAACTCACACCCACCCACATCCACTCATGTATTTATCCAACCTATTTTTAAAGCTACACAACGTTCTGGCCTCTATAACTGTACTCGGGAGTTTGTTCCACTCATCCACAACTCTATTACCAAACCAGTACTTTCCTATATCCTTCCTGAATCTGAATTTTTCCAACTTAAAACCATTGCTGCGAGTCCTGTCTAGGCTAGATATTTTCAGCACACTATTTACATCCCATTTATTTATTCCTGTCTTCCATTTATACACCTCAATCATATCCCCCCTAATTCTACGTCTTTCTAGAGAGTGCAGATTCAGGGCCCTTAGTCTATCCTCATAGGGAAGGTTTCTGATACATGGGATCAACTTTGTCATCCTCCTTTGTACATTTTCCAGAGAATTTATATCCATCCTGTAATACGGTGACCAAAACTGTGCAGCATAATCTAAATGAGGCCTAACCAAGGATGTATAGAGTTGAAGAACAACCTGAGGACTCCTATTATTTATGCTTCTTGATATGAAGCCAAGGATTCTATTAGCTTTATTGCGAACACTTATGCACTCTTGTCTTGGTTTCAGATTACTGCTAACCAGAACTCTTAAATCTTTTTCGCAATCCGTAATATTAAGATCTACATTATTTAGTTTATATGTGGCATGGTTATTGTCCTGTCCAACATTTAGAACTTTGCATTTGTCTATATTAAACTGCATCTGCCACTTCTCCGACCACTGCATCAGTCTATTCAAATCTTCCTGGAGTGCTCGAATGTCCTCGTCAGAATGAATTCGACGGCCTATTTTGGTGTCATCGGCAAACTTGCCGATGTCGCTCTTTATGCCCTCATCTATGTCGTTTATGTAGATTGTGAACAGCAGGGGGCCCAACACTGACCCCTGTGGAACACCGCTCGTAACGCTTCCCCACTCTGATTTCTCCCCATTTATGCAAACTCTCTGCTGCCTATTTGTCAACCATGCCTCTATCCAGGAAAAAAATTCTCCTCCTATTCCATGTGCTTTAATTTTCCTCAATAGTCTCTGATGTGGGACCCTGTCAAAAGCCTTACTGAAGTCCATATACACAATATCATATTCATTACCATGATCTACCTCCTCAAATACCTTAGTGAAAAAAGTTAATAAATTCGTAAGGCAGGAACGCCCCTTTGTAAAACCATGCTGAGATTCGTTGATTAATTTATGCTTTTCAAGGTGGCTACGAACTGCCTCGGCAATTATTGATTCCATAAATTTTCCCACTATGGAGGTTAGGCTTATTGGTCTATAGTTCGAAGCTAAGGACCTGTCACCTGTTTTGAAAATAGGTATCACATTTGCCATTTTCCACTTATCTGGCACCATGCCAGTTTGTAGTGATATGTTGAAAAGATTAGCCAAAGGTGTGCTAAGCTCCTCTTTACATTCCTTTAGAACCCTTGCATACAGTTCATCAGGGCCTGGGGATTTGTTAGGTTTTAATTTATCTATTTGCCTAAGGACCATGTCACTTGTGACCCTAATCGTGCACAGTTTATTATCGTCCTGTTCTACATAATTTATCATTACTGGAATATCGCTGGTATCCTCCTGTGTAAAAACTGAGAGGAAGTATGTGTTAAAAATTCTACACATTTCCTTATCACTGTCAGTGAGCTGACCCGAGGAACTTTTGAGTGGGCCTATCTTGTCCCTGATCTTACTTCTGTATACCTGAAAGAATCCTTTTGGGTTAGTCTTCGATTCTCTTGCAACTTTAACCTCATAATCTCTTTTTGCTTTTCTAATTCCCTTTTTTATTTCTCTCTTTAACTGAATATATCGATTTCTTAATTGCCCCTCTCCTCTTTTGATTTGCCTATATATGCCTCTCTTTTGACCAATCAGATATTTTAATCTATTGTTCATCCATTTAGGATCATTTTTGTTTGATCTGATTTCCCTATTTGGAACATAATTTGACTGAGCAGCTAGAACTATGCCCTGGAAAGCATCATATCGGCAACCATCACCACCTACCTGACCCTTAGTCAGGTCATTCCAGTTCAGCCCACTTAAGTAATTTTTCAGTCCTATGAAATCAGCCAAGCGAAAGTCAGGGACGGAGACTTGATTGCCATTATTAGGGGAATTCCATGATATATTAAAACTGAGTGATTTGTGATCACTTTCCCCAAGCTCATCATTAACCTCAAGATTATTAATTAGTGTTTCCCTACTGCCAAGAACCAAGGACCTGCCTAGTATGGGCCAACAGGCCTGCTGCAGTGTTCCTCCTTTCTTAAGTCAAGGAGGTTATTTCCCCTAGTAGGCTCTGTCACAAACTGTTTTAAAAAACAATCCTGGATCGTATCAAGAAAGTCACCTGACTCTAAATTTCCTGTCAAATTGCTCCAGTCAATCTGTCTATAGTTGAAATCTCCCATTAGCACAACATTTTCGTATGTAGATGCCTTACGAATTTCGTCCCATAGAAGTTTACTGCACTCCCTATCAAGATTTGGGGCCCTGTAAATCACACCCAAAATTAGTTTTTCTCGGCCCTCGAGAAGCTGTAACCAAACAGATTCAGTGGCTGACGCTTCTAATTTAATATCTTGTCTAACACAACAATTTAAATTGTCTCTGACATACATCGCTACTCCACCACCTTTCCTGTTGACCCTGTCAGTGTGGAATAATTTATAGCCTTGTATGTGACATTCAGAGGGCATCTCTCTATCTTTCAGATTGAGCCAGGTCTCTGTTATAGCAATAATATCTATGTTTCCTGCACTTGCAATTAATCTTAGCTCATCTATCTTATTTCTTACACTCCTGCTATTAGTATAGTAAACCTTAAGGGAGCTAGTCCCTTGCTGCCCTCTGCTGTCCCCCTTTGTTTGCTGACCTGATCTATTGTCTTTATTTATAACTTCATGCTGAATGCCTTTTATACATTTACTGTTTCCAACCCTAGTGTTGCAACCTGCTTGTTTCCCACACACACCCATACCTCTATCTTCCATCAGTTTAAAATCATAGGCATTTCACCAATGGCCTTCTCAATCGAGTCTGCAAGTGCTACCACCCCTGCCCCAGAGAGATGTACCCCATCCCTTGCATACATATCATGTTTGCCATAAAAGTTGTTCCAGTTGTCAATGAATGGGATTGCAAGTTCCTTGCAGTATCTGTCTAGCCAGCAATTTACACCAATTGCCCTAGACAACCATTCATTTCCTACTCCCCTTCTAGGCAAGATGCTACATATGATTGGGATCCCTCCCTTAGACTTAATGAAATCTATAGCTGACCTGTACTTATCTAGCAGCTCTTCTCTCCTACCCTTCCCAATATCATTTCCAACAGCACTGAGACAGATAATGGGCTTGTTCCCATTACCTGACATGATATTATCTAGCCTGTTGACTATGTCCCCAACACCAGCTCCAGGGAAGCACACTCTATCTCTCATCTTCTTATTCCTATTACAAAAAGCACGGTCAATATATCTTACCTGAGAGTCACCAACCACAAGAATGCACTTACCTCCATTAGCAGGGGCAGTAGTACCCTTACCTTCACTGGCCACTGAAGTACATTCATCCTGAAGAACAGAGAAGCGATTTCCTACCTTCAGATCTTCACTCTTAACTTTCCTTACTCTGATGCGCCTCCCATTACTGTGAACCACTCGCCACTTGTAGCAGGTGCTGGACTGCACCTCACTGCTGGTAGCCGTTGCTACCTCCCCAACTACAGCCTCCTCACAGCGAGAGACAGACTGCACCTCACTGCTAGAAGCCTCATTCCCCACAACTCCAGCCACCTCACACTCTCTCCCAGACCCATTGAGGTGGACCTTCAGCCTCCTAATCTCCTCCTGGAGAAGCAAGACCTCCTCCTTCAACTCTCCAACCTCAATTTTTAAAACACTGCAGAAGCAAGCCATGCCTTGTAACCGTCCACGCTAATCCCCAAAGCAACTCAGGGTCTGTGACCTCACGTGACGACTGACCACTGACCACTCAAGACTCCTGGCTGACTTCAAGACCCCTGGCTGTCTTCAAGACTCCTGGCTGTCTTCAAGACCCCTGGCTGTCTTCAAGACCCCTGGCTGTCTTCAAGACCCCTGGATATCTTCAAGACTCCTGGCTGTCTTCAAGATTCCTGGCTGTCTTCAAGACTCCTGGCTGTCTTCAAGACCACTGGATATCTTCAAGACTCCTGGCTGGCTTCAAGACTCCTGGCTGGCTTCAAGACCCCTGGCTGGCTTCAAGACTCCTGACTGTCTTCAAGACTCCTGGCTGTCTTCAAGACCCCTGGCTGTCTTCAAGACCCCTGGCTGTCTTCAAGACCCCTGGATATCTTCAAGACTTCTGGCTGTCTTCAAGACTCCTGGCTGTCTTCAAGATTCCTGGCTGTCTTCAAGACTCCTGGCTGTCTTCAAGACTCCTGACTGTCTTCAAGACTCCTGGCTGTCTTCAAGACTTCTGGCTGTCTTCAAGACCACTGGATATCTTCAAGACTCCTGGCTGGCTTCAAGACCCCTGGCTGGCTTCAAGACTCCTGACTGTCTTCAAGACCACTGGATATCTTCAAGACTCCTGGCTGTCTTCAAGACTCCTGGCTGTCTTCAAGACCCCTGGCTGTCTTCAAGACCCCTGGCTGTCTTCAAGACCCCTGGATATCTTCAAGACTCCTGGCTGTCTTCAAGATTCCTGGCTGTCTTCAAGACTCCTGGCTGTCTTCAAGACCACTGGATATCTTCAAGACTCCTGGCTGGCTTCAAGACTCCTGGCTGGCTTCAAGACCCCTGGCTGGCTTCAAGACTCCTGACTGTCTTCAAGACTCCTGGCTGTCTTCAAGACCCCTGTCTGTCTTCAAGACCCCTGGCTGTCTTCAAGACCCCTGGATATCTTCAAGACTTCTGGCTGTCTTCAAGACTCCTGGCTGTCTTCAAGATTCCTGGCTGTCTTCAAGACTCCTGGCTGTCTTCAAGACTCCTGACTGTCTTCAAGACTCCTGGCTGTCTTCAAGACTTCTGGCTGTCTTCAAGACCACTGGATATCTTCAAGACTCCTGGCTGGCTTCAAGACCCCTGGCTGGCTTCAAGACTCCTGACTGTCTTCAAGACCACTGGATATCTTCAAGACTCCTGGCTGTCTTCAAGACCCCTGGCTGTCTTCAAGACTCCTGGCTGTCTTCAAGACCCCTGGCTGTCTTCAAGACCCCTGGCTGTCTTCAAGACCCCTGGATATCTTCAAGACTTTTGGCTGTCTTCAAGACTCCTGGCTGTCTTCAAGATTCCTGGCTGTCTTCAAGACTCCTGGCTGTCTTCAAGACCACTGGATATCTTCAAGACTCCTGGCTGGCTTCAAGACTCCTGGCTGGCTTCAAGACCCCTGGCTGGCTTCAAGACTCCTGGCTGTCTTCAAGACTCCTGGCTGTCTTCAAGACCCCTGGCTGTCTTCAAGACCCCTGGATATACCTGGAGTTTACCTGGAGAGAGTTCCGGGGGTCAACGCCCCCGCGGCCCGGTCTGAGACCAGGCCTCCTGGTGGATCAGAGCCTGATCAACCAGGCTGTTGCTGCTGGCTGCACGCAAACCAACATACGAGCCACAGCCCGGCTGATCAGGAACTGACTTTAGGTGCTTGTCCAGTGCCAGCTTGAAGACTGCCAGGGGTCTGTTGGTAATCCCCCTTATGTGTGCTGGGAGGCAGTTGAACAGTCTCGGGCCCCTGACACTTATTGTATGGTCTCTTAACGTGCTAGTGACACCCCTGCTTTTCATTGGGGGGATGGTGCATCGTCTGCCAAGTCTTTTGCTTTCGTAGTGGGTGATTTTCGTGTGCAAGTTCGGTACTAGTCCCTCTAGGATTTTCCAGGTGTATATAATCATGTATCTCTCCCTCCTGCGTTCCAGGGAATACAGGTTTAGGAACCTCAAGCGCTCCCAATAATTGAGGTGTTTTATCTCCGTTATGCGCGCCGTGAAAGTTCTCTGTACATTCTCTAGGTCGGCAATTTCACCTGCCTTGAAAGGTGCTGTTAGTGTGCAGCAATATTCCAGCCTAGATAGAACAAGTGACCTGAAGAGTGTCATCATGGGCTTGGCCTCCCTAGTTTTGAAGGTTCTCATTATCCATCCTGTCATTTTTCTAGCAGATGCGATTGATACAATGTTATGGTCCTTGAAGGTGAGATCCTCCGACATGATCACTCCCAGGTCTTTGACGTTGGTGTTTCGCTCTATTTTGTGGCCAGAATTTGTTTTGTACTCTGATGAAGATTTAATTTCCTCATGTTTACCATATCTGAGTAATTGAAATTTCTCATCGTTGAACTTCATATTGTTTTCTGCAGCCCACTGAAAGATTTGGTTGATGTCTGCCTGGAGCTTTGCAGTGTCTGCAATGGAAGACACTGTCATGCAGATTCGGGTGTCATCTGCAAAGGAAGACACGGTGCTGTGGCTGACATCCTTGTCTATGTCGGATATAAGGATGAGGAACAAGATGGGAGCGAGTACTGTGCCTTGTGGAACAGAGCTTTTCACCGTAGCTGCCTCGGACTTTACTCTGTTGACGACTACTCTCTGTGTTCTGTTAGTGAGGAAATTATAGATCCATCGACCGACTTTTCCTGTTATTCCTTTAGCACGCATTTTGTGCGCTATTACGCCATGGTCACACTTGTCGAAGGCTTTTGCAAAGTCTGTATATATTACATCTGCATTCTTTTTGTCTTCTAGTGCATTTAGGACCTTGTCGTAGTTTTCCAATAGTTGAGACAGACAGGAGCGACCTGTTCTAAACCCATGTTGCCCTGGGTTGTGTAACTGATGGGTTTCTAGATGCGTGGTGATCTTGCTTCTTAGGACCCTTTCAAAGATTTTTATGATATGGGATGTTAGTGCTATTGGTCTGTAGTTTTTTGCTGTTGCTTTACTGCCCCCTTTGTGGAGTGGGGCTATGTCTGTTGTTTTTAGTAACTGTGGGACGACCCCCGTGTCCATGCTCCCTCTCCATAGGATGGAAAAGGCTCGTGATAGGGGCTTCTTGCAGTTCTTGATGAACACAGAGTTCCATGAGTCTGGCCCTGGGGCAGAGTGCATGGGCATGTCATTTATCGCCTGTTCGAAGTCATTTGGCGTCAGGATAACATCGGATAGGCTTGTGTTAATCAAATTTTGTGGCTCTCTCATAAAAAATTCATTTTGATCTTCGACTCTCAGTCTGGTTAGCG
Source organism: Cherax quadricarinatus (assembly GCF_038502225.1). Taxonomy (NCBI): domain Eukaryota; kingdom Metazoa; phylum Arthropoda; class Malacostraca; order Decapoda; family Parastacidae; genus Cherax; species Cherax quadricarinatus. The sequence continues at coordinate 50,277,313 of NC_091304.1, forward strand.
GCTTGCTAAAAACTGAGTCATATTGGGACTTGAGTAGCTCACTCATTTCCTTGTTGTCATCTGTGTAGGACCCATCTTGTTTAAGTAGGGGCCCAATACTGGACGTTGTTCTCGATTTTGATTTGGCATAGGAGAAGAAATACTTTGGGTTTCTTTCGATTTCATTTATGGCTTTTAGTTCTTCCCGCGATTCCTGACTCCTAAAGGATTCTTTTAGCTTAAGTTCGATGCTTGCTATTTCTCTGACCAGTGTCTCCCTACGCATTTCAGATATATTGACCTCTTTTAGCCGCTCTGTTATTCTTTTCCGTCGCCTGTAAAGGGAGCGCCTGTCTCTTTCTGTTTTACATCTACTCCTCCTTTTTCTTAGAGGAATAAGCCTTGTGCATACATCGAGTGCTACCGAGTTAATCTGTTCTAGGCATAAGTTGGGGTCTGTGTTGCTTAGTATATCTTCCCAGCTTATATCGGTTAGGACTTGGTTTACTTGGTCCCACTTTATGTTTTTGTTATTGAAGTTGAATTTGGTGAATGCTCCCTCGTGACTAATCTCCTTATGTCGGTCTGGGGCTCCACGCATACATGACTGAACCTCAATTATGTTGTGATCTGAGTATATTGTTTTTGATATGGTGATATTTCTTATCAGATCATCATTGTTAGTGAAGATGAGGTCTAGTGTATTCTCCAGTCTAGTAGGCTCTATTATTTGCTGGTTTAAATTGAATTTTGTGCAGAGATTTAAAAGCTCGCGTGAGTGTGAGTTTTCATCAGAGCTGCCTCCTGGTGTTATTACTGCAACAATATTATTTGCTATATTCCTCCATTTTAGGTGCCTTAAGTTGAAATCCCCCAGGAGCAAGATGTTGGGTGCAGGAGCTGGAAGGTTTTCCAGACAGTGGTCAATTTTTAACAGCTGTTCCTGGAATTGCTGGGATGTTGCATCCGGAGGCTTGTAGACTATCACAATGACTGTCTTCAAGACTCCTGACTGTCTTCAAGATTCCTGGCTGTCTTCAAGACTCCTGGCTGTTTTCAAGACTCCTGGCTGTCTTCAAGACTCCTGGCTCTCTTCAAGACTCCTGGCTGTCTTCAAGACTCCTGGCTGTCTTCAAGACTCCTGGCTGTCTTCAAGACTCTTGACTGTCTTCAAGACTCCTGGCTGTCTTCAAGACTCTTGACTGTCTTCAAGACTCTTGACTGTCTTCAAGACTCCTGGCTGTCTTCAAGACTCTTGACTGTCTTCAAGATTCCTGGCTGTCTTCAAGACTCCTGGCTGTCTTCAAGACTCCTGGCTGTCTTCAAGACTCCTGGCTGTCTTCAAGACTTCTGGATATCTTCAAGGCTTCTGGCTGTCTTCAAGACTCCTGGCTATCTTCAAGACTCCTGGCTGTCTTCAAGACTCCTGGCTGTCTTCAAGACTCCTGGCTGTCTTCAAGACTCCTGGCTGTCTTCAAGACTCCTGGCTGTCTTCAAGACTCCTGGCTATCTTCAAGACTCCTGGCTGTCTTCAAGACTCCTGGCTGTCTTCAAGACTCCTGGCTGTCTTCAAGACTCCTGGCTGTCTTCAAGACTCCTGGCTGTCTTCAAGACTTCTGGCTGTCTTCAAGACTCCTGGCTGTCTTCAAGACTCCTGGCTGTCTTCAAGACTTCTGGCTATCTTTAAGACTCCTGGCTGTCTTCAAGACTTCTGGCTGTCTTCAAGACTTCTGGCTGTCTTCAAGACTTCTGGCTGTCTTCAAGACTTCTGGCTGTCTTCAAGACTTCTGGCTGTCTTCAAGACTTCTGGCTGTCTTCAAGACTTCTGGCTGTCTTCAAGAGGGAGCTGGACAGACACCTCAAGTCAGTACCTGACCAGCCGGGTTGTGATTCTTACGTTGATTTACGTGCGGCCAGCAGTAACAGCCTGGTTGATCAGGCCCTAATCCACCACGAGGCCTGATCACGGACCGGGCAGCGGGGGCGTTGACCCCCGGAATGCCCTCCAGGTATGTATGATAATTGTACTTATGTGTACCTGTACCTAAACAAACCTAACAAACTCCATGTTGATACAGGTGAACTGCAGTCATAATAAGCCAGGTGCTGGCCACACATTTTGAGCCCATTAAAACAACTTTATTACTAGTGTCTGCCTTCAAGGGACGTGAATCGATGCTGCTGAAGCATAAGCATAATCATGGGGGAGCGCTAACCCCGTAGGATTATACAGCGCATGTGGGTGGGATGGAAGGTATTCAGGGAACCGGAGCACAGATCCAATTCCCTGGATCAAGAGCCCCTCACCAGCGTCAAGGAACCTCCCTTGAGGGGCGATGCTGCTGAAGCTCTGGGGTCGAAGGAGATGGAACATCATTCCTCCTCCCTGGCTCGACGTTGACTGTCCATGTAGTGCAGAATGATCACTATTTACAAATTTGGCGAACATTAAATGCCATAAAAAATAAATAGCAAGAATTTAATGTCAATAAAGTATTATTCTGTGTAAAATATTAAGTATTTAATAAAGTATTGAGTGTTTCTGCGATGTTTCTTTGTTGAAAATGTAATAATTCTTGACTAAACTATTTGTTTATGTTTCCAGCAGAACTTATACACGAATTTTTTTATACAATACAAACTTATATCATTATGAATAATGTTAATGACAGGCAACTTTAAATTCACTCATATTTAATAATAACATTTTATTAAAAACACTATATATTGAATTTATATAAAGTATCGCTGCACATTCTTTATAATGATATAAAAGTTGTGATGCATAAAAGACAGATAAGCTGTATGCAGGCTCGTGATTTTTTTTTTTGCAGAGTTATTATACATTTGTACGAAGGTTGCAATAAACATACAATTATTATAAACAAACACTAGTGGTACATTATGTACATGTAACCTGGGATAAAGTCCATCACAACACAAAAAATCAGTGGTTATTATCAAGAAAATTTTTATTCTGATTCAGTACACAGTTTTGACTCTGATTGCATCTTTTAGTAAGTAAGTAAGTAAGTAAGTAAGTAAGTAAGTTTATTCAGGTATACACAAATACAGTTACATAGAATTATCATACATAGCAGCATATGTGTAGAGAACCTGGGATAACCCAAAAAAGTCAGACAGAGTGACTTATTTCCATTGGTGTCCTTTATATTTCCATTATGAACTGAGTTGATTATAGATAGCTAATACTTATAAGACTCAGCTCTCACTATACAATATACTAAAATGCAAAAATACTGAGTATTATTATGTGTTTTAAATATATGCGTAAAATGCTAACTCTAATGGAAATAAATGACATTGACTTTATTGAGTTATCCTGGCTTAAATATATTCAATGTATTACAGTATTTTTGTGTTCATATTATGTGTACTCTCAAGACCATTATAGATAAATTGTATGTTATTACATAAGTCAAAAATCACTAGCATAGTATGCATGTAGTTTAACAAGGTGATTATAATGAATATTAGTTTAATGATATTATTAAACATCCATCTTGAAGGTGGTAGTTAAAAAGAGACAAAGGCCTAGATACTAGACTCATCAGGTTGTGATTACAAAGCAAGTTACTCTAATAATGAACCATTAACAATAAAAGAGTGGTATAGACAGCCTGCACATGTCAAAGCCCGTCATAACATGAAGCAGTTCCAGAAGACAACCAAAATGTACCTCATGAATAAGGCTACAGAAAGGGAGGAGAGTGATTTCTTGTATGATAATAACTAATTTTATCTCTCCCCAAGTATATCTTCTTTTATTGTAACTGTTTTTACATAGTTAAGATACTTACCTATTTTTAACTTTTAAATGTAAATAATAATTATCACAAGGACCCCAATGGAAATAAGTCCCTGTGACTTTTATGTGTTATCCCAGGTTGTCTACACATGTGTTATCCCAGGTTGTCTACACATGTGTTATCCCAGGTTGTCTACACATGTGTTATCCCAGGTTGTCTACACATGTGTTATCCCAGGTTGTCTACGCATGTTATCCCAGGTTGTCTACATATGTGTTATCCCAGGTTGTCTACACATATGCTGTTATGTATAATAATCTATGTAACTGTGTATACCTGAATAAACTTACTAACTTATACAGACATGAATTAACTCTCAAAAACAATACAAGGACGTGACTGTGAGTTATTTATGATACCTAACAGTTTAGCAAGGTGTGGTTGAGTTTAGAATGACTTTGTCACTTATTTATAACTGACAAAGTCAGGTATTTTATTTTCCAGAATTGCTAGTAATAACTCACAGTAGATAGAGTATTTTAATATTTCTTGAGTATTTATGGAGGAGCTGTATTCATAATTTTATCTTGTCTTAGCGATGAGATCAGATTATACCATAAGCGTTTCCATGTAAGAAAATATCCTTGCAAAAAATAATATCTGTAAAAACTTAAGAATCTTGTTGGCAAGCAGAGATAATATTTTATTATAGAATAATAAGAAAATATTATAACCTTTATATTATAATAATAAGGTAAAAGGACCCCAATGGAAATAAGTCACTCTGACTTTTTTGGGTTATCCCAGGTTCTCTACACATGCTGCTATGTATGATAATTTATGTAACTATTTGTGTATACTTGAATAAACTTACTTACTTACTTACTTATTTTATTATATGAATAGGGGGGGGGGGGGAGGAGAGTGAGTGTTGATGTGGTGATGGAGAATAAGCGACCTCCACACCTGAGTCTTAACAACTATGAGGCTGATTGATCGTTGAGTCTTGCCTCTCCTCTGCCTCACCTTGGCCTCACAATGGCAGGCCTAATAAAGAATCAGATACTTAAGCATTTGTCAAAGTAAGTATTATTACATAATGTACGTTCATGTTGAAACTGTGGCCATTATTGTAAGTGGAGTCTAGTCATGATGATCACTCTGCACTTTGGACCTTTTTGTCTTAACTACGGCCAAGTTCTCCGTTGAACGTATAATGTAAACTGGTTTAATGTTTGATTAGAATGATGAGGAAAGTGGTCATAAACAGGGAAGATAATACCCGAGTCATAACGTCTGGCATCTCCGTGTTTTACCATTCACATCAGTGTAGACATTACCATTAATGAAAGACTTATCAGAGACGTGATTGGCTTCCTATGATGATGTCATGTCACTCCCAAACAATTATAGATGTCCCATGATGTTGTCACGTCACCCCAAACAGTTGTTGACTTCATATAATAATGTAATGTTACATAAAGCAGTGATTAGGGGCGGTGCCAGAATTTCTGTCTGGAAGCTTAATTGTGGTTGTGTGGTTGGGAGGGGAGGCTAGGAAACTTGTAATATTATTATAGTATTAATACTTTTATTGTGGGGCTTTGGGAGATGAGGAATTTTTTTTAGGGGGACTGAAGTCCCCAAGGCACCTAAAATGGAGGAATATAGCAAATAATATTGTTGCAGTAATAACACCAGGAGGCAGCTCTGATGAAAACTCACATTCACACGAGCTTTTAAATCTCTGCACAAAATTCAATTTAAACCAGCAAATAATAGAGCCTACTAGACTGGAGAATACACTAGACCTCATCTTCACTAACAATGATGATCTGATAAGAAATGTCACCATATCAAAAACAATATACTCAGATCACAACATAATTGAGGTTCAGACATGTATGCGTGGAGCCCCAGACCGACAAAATGAGACTAGTCACGAGGGAGCATTCACCAAATTCAACTTCAATAACAAAAACATAAAGTGGGACCAAGTAAACCAAGTCCTAACCGATATAAGCTGGGAAGATATACTAAGCAACACAGACCCAAACTTATGCCTAGAACAGATTAACTCGGTGGCACTCGATGTATGCACAAGGCTTATTCCTCTAAGAAAAAGGAGGAGTAGATGTAAAATAGAAAGAGACAGGCGCTCCCTTTACAGGCGACGGAAAAGAATAACAGAGCGGCTAAAAGAGGTCAATATATCTGAAATGCGCAGGGTGACACTGGTCAGAGAAATAGCAAGCATCGAACTTAAGCTAAAAGAATCCTTTAGGAGTCAGGAATCGCGGGAAGAACTAAAAGCCATAAATGAAATCGAAAGAAACCCAAAGTATTTCTTCTCCTATGCCAAATCAAAATCGAGAACAACGTCCAGTATTGGGCCCCTACTTAAACAAGATGGGTCCTACACAGATGACAGCAAGGAAATGAGTGAGCTACTCAAGTCCCAATATGACTCAGTTTTTAGCAAGCCGCTAACCAGACTGAGAGTCGAAGATCAAAATGATTTTTTTATGAGAGAGCCACAAAATTTGATTAACACAAGCCTATCCGATGTTATCCTGACGCCAAATGACTTCGAACAGGCGATAAATGACATGCCCATGCACTCTGCCCCAGGGCCAGACTCATGGAACTCTGTGTTCATCAAGAACTGCAAGAAGCCCCTATCACGAGCCTTTTCCATCCTATGGAGAGGGAGCATGGACACGGGGGTCGTCCCTCAGTTACTAAAAACAACAGACATAGCCCCACTCCACAAAGGGGGCAGTAAAGCAACAGCAAAGAACTACAGACCAATAGCACTAACATCCCATATCATAAAAATCTTTGAAAGGGTCCTAAGAAGCAAGATCACCACCCATCTAGAAACCCATCAGTTACACAACCCAGGGCAACATGGGTTTAGAACAGGTCGCTCCTGTCTGTATCAACTACTGGATCACTACGACAAGGTCCTAAATGCACTAGAAGACAAAAAGAATGCAGATGTAATATATACAGACTTTGCAAAAGCTTTCGACAAGTGTGACCATGGCGTAATAGCGCACAAAATGCGCGCTAAAGGAATAACAGGAAAAGTCGGTCGATGGATCTATAATTTCCTCACTAACAGAACACAGAGAGTAGTCGTCAACAGAGTAAAGTCCGAGGCAGCTACGGTGAAAAGCTCTGTTCCACAAGGCACAGTACTAGCTCCCATCTTGTTCCTCATCCTCATATCCGACATAGACAAGGATGTCAGCCACAGCACCGTGTCTTCCTTTGCAGATGACACCCGAATCTGCATGACAGTGTCTTCCATTGCAGACACTGCAAGGCTCCAGGCGGACATCAACCAAATCTTTCAGTGGGCTGCAGAAAACAATATGAAGTTCAACGATGAGAAATTTCAATTACTCAGATATGGTAAACATGAGGAAATTAAATCTTCATCAGAGTACAAAACAAATTCTGGCCACAAAATAGAGCGAAACACCAACGTCAAAGACCTGGGAGTGATTATGTCGGAGGATCTCAACTTCAAGGACCATAACATTGTATCAATCGCATCTGCTAGAAAAATGACAGGATGGATAATGAGAACCTTCAAAACTAGGGAGGCCAAGCCCATGATGACACTCTTCAGGTCACTTGTTCTATCTAGGCTGGAATATTGCTGCACTCTGACAGCACCTTTCAAGGCAGGTGAAATTGCCGACCTAGAAAATGTACAGAGAACTTTCACGGCGCGCATAACGGAGATAAAACACCTCAATTACTGGGAGCGCTTGAGGTTTCTAAACCTGTATTCCCTGGAACGCAGGAGGGAGAGATACATGATTATATACACCTGGAAAATCCTAGAGGGACTAGTACCGAACTTGCACACGAAAATCACTCACTACGAAAGCAAAAGACTTGGCAGACGATGCACCATCCCCCCAATGAAAAGCAGGGGTGTCACTAGCACGTTAAGAGACCATACAATAAGTGTCAGGGGCCCGAGACTGTTCAACTGCCTCCCAGCACACATAAGGGGGATTACCAACAGACCCCTGGCAGTCTTCAAGCTGGCACTGGACAAGCACCTAAAGTCAGTTCCTGATCAGCCGGGCTGTGGCTCGTACGTTGGTTTGCGTGCAGCCAGCAGCAACAGCCTGGTTGATCAGGCGCTGATCCACCAGGAGGCCTGGTCACAGACCGGGCCGCGGGGGCGTTGACCCCCGAAACTCTCTCCAGGTAAACTCCAGGTAAGGCTCCCCTTAGCACCTCCCTGGCAGTATTTGAGTTCCTATGATAATGTCATGTATATCTCGAGCAATGATTAATTTCTTATAATGAAGAATGTCACATTAAGCAGTGATGAACTTCCTATCATAATAGTAATGTCACCTCGGTGATTGACTTCCTGTGACAGTGTGATGTCTCCTCAAGCAGTTATTGACTTCCTGTGATAGGCATGTTACTTCAGGCAAGGAGTCTCTTCTTTCAGTGATGTCACTCCAGACTCTGCTGTTGCTACGTCATTCAAAATTGAGAGGCCTCTGCTGTAATATATCCACCAAAGCTATGATTGACATAGTGATGATACTATGTCACCTTGAGTATTACTGCCTTCTGCTGTAATTACCTATTTGTAGCTAGGGAAGCTTGTGGTGTCCCACCTTTATTAATCCTTTCACTGTCGTGACCCCCGAAATTAAAAGTGCTTAGTGTCACTATTTTTCAATTGTTTTTTCTGAAGGTAATAAAAAAATTTTAAATTGATGGAAACCTTGTACAATTACTCAGGTGAAAAGTTAGCAGTCAAGGCACAATTTATGCACTAGCAATTTTTCTCACTTTGAGGCCTATTTTAAGCTAATTCCATTGCTCATTCAATCAGATTCCTTGCTATTTTGCTAGTATGCTTTCCATTTTTATTGAGTGCAAGAAAGTGCCCATCCAACCCTATAAATTGCCCAGTTGATAATTTAGATGACTTCTGCAAAAATTCAGCAGATTCCAGTTTTAAAACAATATACAATAAGGACTACAGGCTTTCCAGCCACTAAAGCAACCTATCGTCTGTTCATTAATTATGTTCCCAGGCCTCTCCAGTATAACATTTGCCATCCATTTTGAATCCATCACATAAAAAATTTGAAGGCTTACCCAATTTCTCAGATGATAAAATATAACCAAGAATGATTAGTCATAGTGTGGTCTGTCCCAATAATTGTAACAGACATAGTAAACACCCATAAAGTAGGTGGGGGAAGTATGGGGGGGATCCTACCCTTCCTTGGGAATATTGCCCCCCTCATGGAAGGTTCCTTGATGTTGGTGAGGGGCTCTTGATTTAGGGAATTGGATCTGTGCTCCAGTTCCCCGAATTGAGCCTGAATGCCTTCCACATCCCCCCCCCAGGTGCTGTATAATCCTATGGGTTTAGTGCTTCCCCCTTGATTATAATAATAATAATAATAATGAGAATATTGCCAAAAATCTAATATTTCTGCTACTTTGAGGTCTGTTTCAAGATACTTCCAATCCTGAAACCGACCCAAATTATCTTTACTAGTATTTCTTTCATTCTGTCATTTGGAATAAGAAGCAGCCAATAAAACCATAAAAATCACCCTAGATAATGCCTCAAAGTTGCTACTTTAACCCAAACAGAAGGTCAGAAATTTGCTTTTACTATCATGCCATTATTAAATCGAACTATAGTATTATACACAGCAGAATGACCTTGTTCAAATACCTTGGCCTTCTCAATATAAATGCTATTCAGACTTTTGAGTGTTCTTTTAACAGCTTCAGGTTTCTGTACTGTAATGCTGTTCTTGACCTAAGACTTCCTTGAAAACTGTAACAAGTAACAGACATCACATTAGCATCAAATACCTCTTGAAGCTCTTGCTTCACACGGCGAGAGTCTGAGTTCGATTCCCATCCAGGGTAGAAACATTGGGCATGTTTCTTGACACCTGTTGTCTATGTTCACCCATCAGTAAATGAGTACCTGGGTGTTAGTCGACTGGTGTGGGTTGCATCCTGGGACACTGACCTAATTTGCCCAAAATGCTCAGCATAACAAGGGGCTTTCTGTATGGTAGTATGTCATTGATGTCAGCTAGGCCTGTATACCATGTACGTACATGTATTTGTAGTAAATAAAGATATTACGTATATTACTATTATACGTACAAGTACGTGTACAAGGTATACAGGCCTAACTGACATTAATGACATATTACTATATAGAAAGCCCCTTGTTATGCAGAGCATTTTGGGCAAATTAGGTCAGTTTTGTCCCAGGATGTGACCCACACCAGTCCACCAACACCCAGGTACCCATTGTACTGATGGGTGAACATAGACAACCGGTGTAAGGAAACATGTCCAATGTTTCCACCCCTTCGCCAGGAATCGAACCCGGACCCCATATAGAAACCTCATATAGAAACTCGTATAGAAACCTCATATAGAAACTGTGAATAAAAGGTCCAAAAGTTTAAAATAACTTACGAAATGAAAAAAAAAATGTAAATTACTGTACTTGGTAATTTCAAATCAAAACCTAAAATATTACTGTTCTTAAATCAAATTTTAATCTCCTGGTAAGTGTCCTAAACTACCTGTACTATTATTACTCTTATTTATAATTATTTTTTCCTCCTATTATTACTGTCATTATTATTATTACCATTGGTTACTTAGCTTTTTTTTTTTTTTTTTTTTTTTTTTAACCTTCACCATGTCTTGTTAAAAAATTAATGTTAATATTAATGTTGTCTTCAGCTTTTATCTTATCATTATTGTCAGTCTTATCTGTAAGGTAATACACAAGGTGTATAAGCCATGATGTACTTACCCCTTATTTTGTCATGTTTTCCTTGTATTACCATTTATTATGCCCATTCAATTTATTTTTTTATCTTATTTATCTTTGTACACCTTTAATTACTTGATTTTTGATTGATACCAGTGTCAGCATTTTTTTTTTTTGTAAATTATGATAACTATGTTCAGTATACTGTATAGTACTGTATAAGGGAATGCTTATGCTCAATAGATAATAAATGTAAATAACCCATAGTTAAATATTTAACCCGTAAACGGTCCAAGCAGATCTGTGTTCACATGTGTAGTGCTACAAAAGTAGATCTACGTTTTTTTTTACATATTTTCAAATATAACAAAAAAAACAAAAGAAAGTAGATCAAAGTTTTTTTACACATTTTCAAATGTAAAAAAAACAAAATGAAGATCTACTTTTTTTACATACTTTCAAATGTTGAAAAAACGTATATATACGTTTGGACCGTTTACGGGTTAATAACTTAATTTCTTTGAATTACCAATGTCATTACTCGTTACTAATTAGTCATCCCTATAAGGATTACAAATTGAGGAAAACCTGAATTTTTCTTC